>NC_056739.1:1447343614-1447561114 GCF_019279795.1 Protopterus annectens | reverse complement strand
AATAGCTGCATTGTCCAATGCCAAGAATACAGCATCCATGGGACCTGATAATATCTCTGGCTGCATCCTACATGAGCTACAAAATGAACTGGCACCACATCTGTGTGCCCTGTTCAATCACAGCCTTACCTCAGGCTATGTCTCTAATGAATGGCGTATTGCTACAGTCATCCTGCTCCATAAAGGTGGAGCAACTACAGATCCTGGAAACTATTGCCCCATTAGCCTGATGAGTCTGGTATGCAAAGCTATGGAGCACATCATCATGGACCTGCTTAACAAAGATATAGGCAATCTCCAAAGTCTTGACCCCACACAATTTGGCTTTGTCAATGGGAGAACCTGTCTGCTGAACCTGGTTAACTTCTTCAAGGCAGTCACCAAGGCTGTGGATGAGGGTAAGGCAGTGCATACAACCTACCTCGACCTGGCCAAGGCCTTTGATACCATTCCGCACTCAGGTATCATTGATAAAGTCACCAAACTTGGCATCAATACTTACATCACTAGGTAGGTTGCAATTTGACTCACAGACAGGACCCACAGAGTGAAAGTTGCTGATTCCAAGTCAGACTGTCAACCATTCACGAGTGGAGTCTCACAGGGCTCGGTCTTGGGCCCTGTCCTGTTTGGCATTTACTTATCAGAAGTCCATGCCAACACAGAAGGACTCTGGCTGACCAAGTTCACTGATGACTGCAAGCTAGGAGTCATTATCAAATCCCCAAGTGATGCAGATATCCTACAAAAGGGCCTCTCTGAGACCAATGACTGGTGTTGGAACCATGGCCTGAAGCTTACTGCCAAAAAATGAGATATCATTCCCCTTTAGAAAAAACTCAGTTCCCATGAATTACAACATTGATGGGAGCCCACTGAACCCTGAATGGGCCATAAGAGATCTGGGCACCCAGGTCGACGGCCACCTCACCTTCAACCACCACATTGCCACTGTGGTCAGAAAGTTCTTCTACGTGGCACATCTTATAACCAAAGGTTTCACATCCAAGAAAAAAGATGTCATCATCCCTCTCTACTCATCCCTCATTAGACCAATCATTAAATATAACACCCTGTTTGGCATGTACCTGACTAGACACCTACAACAGCTGGAGAGGCCACAAACTTACCTCACAAAAAGGATCCTAGGCCTTAAACCCATGTCCTACATGGACAGACTCAAGAAACTTCAGCTGTTCTCAATCTCTTATTGTCTACTTAGAGATGATCTCTGCTTGACTTACAAAGCCATGTCTGACCCAGCTCTACTTGAAATATTACACCCAAAGAAATACCAATCCTCCCATGCCACATGCTCCAGAGATCACAACCTCATTATCACAATTAACTGAACATGCTGGAGGGACAATTTCATCTCCCAAAGACTGCCTATACTCTGGAATAAGCTTCTCATTCATGTCAAGCAGAGCATCTCCCTAGCCCTCTTCAAGAGAAATATTGACGAGTGGATGGGTAACAGAAAGTTCACCTCAGGGATCACTCCAGTTGCCCTACTGGATATGGGCACTGTGAACTAACATCTGGTGGCACAGTGCCTGGGCAATTATTCTGGGCTAGGCTTGTAAAGTCTCCAGGGCTATTAGCCTAGTACACACCTATGAACCTATGAACTTTTAAGTTGTAGGTAACTGCCAGCTGTGACAATGTTAGTGCATACAGCATTAATGGTATTAATCACTGCAATCTTACGCCATTAAATAAACCTTTCTTTCCACTGTTCAATGAATTTTAAGCAGAACCATTACAGGAATGAAATGTACACAGGTAAAAAATGTCCTAAATTCCCCTTCTTGTTTTTAATTACTTATTCCCCTTTGAGTTAAAAATTATCTTGTGCTTGTTAAGATCATATTATAAGTAATAAAAATTCACACTTGATTCACAGTAGGTCAACATGTGTCATACATGTCTCTTAAAGATAACCTAGGTGACAGTGCAAGTGATTCTGAAGGGAGGCTGTCATAAGAGCTGGATGATGAGTTGGTCCAATGTCATGACCTACTTGATGTAGGTGATCCTGCAGACACAGATCAACCAGTGCTACAGAACCAGAACTTTGAGTGAGATGCTCTACTAGATGTAGATGAATGCTGACATGGCTAGCATGAAATCTGTTGTGTCCAACTAATTACAGTAATTTCTTGAAATGCATTTGCAGTGTCATGTGATCTGCCTCCATGTGTCTGGACAGTTCCCCATTCTCTTCCTTTTGCAGCACTGAGTCCTATTTGAATATGGCAAGTCCTCACTAGTGTACAAATGGAGCTGGACACAGTGTTCCAGAATACTATGCAGCAGTGTGATCATGGGGGTCTATATTAGATCACCGAAAAGGATAAATATCGAATGCTCACATGAGCAAAAACACAGAAACTCAACATTGCTATTGTAGGGGGCTGTGATCCCCACCCACCCCCGCTAAATATATATTCCAACCCCGAGATCGCACTACAGTGAAAAAAGGGCAAATATTCCGATCTTCACTGTATTGCAATCAAAAAACAAAAAAACATAGAGTTCCTGCATATTCGCTCATGTGAGCATTCTATATTTATCCTTTTTGGTGATCTAATATAAACCCTTATTATGGCATTACCGCTGCTCTCTGTTTTTCTCACATTGTGCTCAAAATCCTCATGCATTCCCTGGAGGACTATGACCATTTCCAGCTGACTCTACGTGGTATACACTGAGTCCTAACAATGTCACAGTACAGTTACATAATGCATTGCATGTTTTCTGTGGTAGCTGTGCCAAATTCCTTTGCATGGCACCCATTTGTAAATGTATCACTGAGAATACTGTTACTTCTGAAGATCTGATATCATCCTGAAAATGTTCATCTGGGTTTGGAGATACTGGTGTAGAAGTGCATACATTTTTTCCCTTTACAAATATGTGTACCGTCAGCAGGTACCTGACTTTGTGGTGCACTGTCACTTCCTGCAGAGGTACTAACATGTTGTGGAGTGAGATCCTGACAATAAATTTGGGGACTGTGTGCTACTTTCCTCAGGGTTCCTCATACATATATCTATGCCATTATCATCATCTTCATCATATTCACTGGTCATTCGACTGTTGATCTCCACCAAATTTATTGTTACAGGGGAGCTGTTTGCTTCTGCTGTTGACCCTGTGAAAACTATTTGAAAACATTACTCATAAAGAGGTAGAATATACTACTGTTTACTTATTAAGGAGTTGTGTGGTTTATTCCACTGACTGAATTAATATCCAGAGCAACCTGATTCCAGGCTTGGTTCCTCTCAGCTGGTTTGCCCACCCCAGCACACACAAACATATATTTACCATATGACATAAGGGCTGCCACGAGGATACAGCTTTCCTCATGGTTTAAATTGTCCTTTCTCTGTCTTGATCCCTTGTTCTGTATTGTTACTGTACATAACAAATAAGCCACAGTCATACACACAAAAAACAATTTTGATGTAATCATCAGTTAAACAAGGCAAGAATGAAAGCATGCCATAAAAAGGTAGGTGAAGCAAATCCTATAATTATGTACAGAAAATCTCGGTCCAGCCAAATAGCTGTGCTACAGTAATGTCTGCATACCATAAACACATTCACAACAGTAAAACAATCTGTTAATACATTCATCCTTCCCTTAGCCCCAACCACAGTTTTGTATTCATAACACTGTCATTTTTCATTTTTCAGTGACACTCAGAAATCAAGTAAAGACACATTGTTCAGCCAGCAACACATCCTTTCTACTTTAGTAATTCACAGTTAAAACACTGCATTTGTACCATGTATGCACAATGACTAAATGACACCAACATAAAGGATGTTTTCAGTAATTACTAATCATTTCCACTGCTGCTGTCATGATTTCCATTTACAAATGACAGCTTTACAGTATTCACTAATGCCATTGTAATATGCTCATCATATCAGTAAAACAAACATTTCTTGAAGTGAGCTTACTGACTACACATGATTTTGAAGTATTTCATTTTAATTTACAATCTTTGTATTATTTTGTCTTACTTTAAAAAGTCTAGGGTTTCCAAAGTCATTTGTTACCTAACTCATGTAATCGTAAGTTAATGTCTGTGTTTAACTATTTCATGTAAATTCACATCCATTTATACATTTTGTATGCAAATTAGGCCATTTTTCCTTAATTATTTTATTTATTTATTATTTATTTATTTAAATTTGTTGACCGGGAGTGTCTGACTGGACGTAGGTCCATTTTCAGCGGAGGCCCGGGGAGAAAACCTCCACAGTTAAAATAAACAGACAGTAGTTACATTGGATAACATAGCGATTAACAATTTAACATAGCAATTACTTACAACATATTTACAGATGAAGAACATAGTACATCAGTAGACAACTAGAATCTTTATCTGTGAAGCACATAACAGACATTACCAAATGTTACAATGAGAAGTTCCTGCTGTATAATAAGTACTAGGCTTATGAGCATCTGAGGTTGCTATAATCAAGGTAGTTAGTGGAGTGGAAAGAAAGGTAGTGGTTGGATGGGGTGGATGATATTAGAGTGGGAGTTGCAAGGGCATAGCCAGCATGTTTTTAGGTGCGCTTTTAGTAAAGTTTTGAAGTGGGTGCATGATGGTACGGAGGTAATTGTGGGTGGGAGTGAGTTCCATAATTTGGCTATGGCGCAAGAGAATAGTGCTTCACCAGCAGAGTTATTGGCTTTAGTGATCTGCAAGTGATTTTTGTTGCTGGATCTTAGTGGTCTGGTGGTGCGATAGGGTTGGAGTAGATTCTGGAGGATGGGACATTTATTGGATGGTTTACTAGTTTGTGGGCGAGTGAGAGTTGATACCACTGAAGGAGGTGAGGGAGTTCAAGTCAGCCCAGTTCAGCAAATGATGGACAGTGGTGACTATGGTAGGATTCCCCTGTGGCAAATTTGTCGATTTTGTTGTAGCAGGTCTCTAGCTTGTTTAGATCGCATTGCCTTAGGTTGGTATATATTGGAGAGGCATAAAGTAGGGTGGAGATAAGGTGGGAATTTGCTATTGAAATCTTTGCTGCTTTGGTGAGAAATTGCTTATTTCTGTATAACGCTCCTAGTTTTTTGTGGACTTTTTTTATGGTCATGGATATGTGAATGTCAAATTTTAGTTTATTGTCTATTTCCACTCCTAGCAATTTGGTGTGTTCAGTTGGGTATATAGTGGTGTTGTCTTTTGCTGTGATGTTAAAGTGAGAATTGTTTTGAGTATGTTTGGTGGGTTGGAAGATGAGTAGTTTAGTTTTGTTTGGGTTGAGTATTAATTGGGCATCGGATAACCATGTTTCAACAGAGGAAAAGGCTTCCTGTGTGACTTTTTGCAGTTTTGGTAGGGACTGGGCTGAGCAGATGATGGTTGAGTCATCTGCGTATTGTATGTGTGTGCCATGTTTGGTGGCAGAGGCTAGATTATTGGTGTAAACAGAAAAGAGTAGGGGTCCAAGGATGGATCCTTGGGAAACCCCTGTCGAGACAGGTAGTTGGGGAGATATGTCATTCTGCCATACAACGGATTGTTGGCGGTCAGACAGGTAACTCTGAAACCAGTTGGTGACTGATTGTGAGAAGGATAGGTTATTGAGGACAGAGATAAGTTGTTTGTGTGGGACCATGTCAAATGCTTTAGATAGGTCTAGGAAAGTAGCAGAGGAGAGATAGCCATTGTTTTTATGCTGAAGGATAGTGTTAGTAAAGGAGAGTAAGGCAGTGGTGGTGCTATGGTTTGGTCAGAAACCATGCCGAGTACTGGAAAGGAGGTTGTTAGTAAGGAGGTAGTCTGAGACCTGAGAGTGTATGCATCTTTCTAGTATTTTGGAGAGTGGAGAGAAAATAGCTATGGGGTGATAACTGGTTAGTTCTGTGGAGGGTCCGCCTTTGTGGAGGGGAATTATATGTGATACTTTCCACAGTGTGGGAATGTAACTTTCTGACAGAGATCGGTTAATCAAGATGGATACTGGGTAGGCCAGAGCATCAGCTGCAATTTGTAGGTATTCACTTGGGAGGTTGTCTGCTGCTAATTTGGTGGGTTTAAATTTAGTTAAGAGTTTTTTTATGTTGGAGGTAGGTACAGGAGAAAAAGAGAAGGCAGTGGGGAGATTACTAGTTGAAGGTGTGGGTTGGAGGGGAGGGGGGGGTTGTGTTGTTTAGCTAGTGATAGTATGGTTTGGGTGAAGTGTGTGTTGAATGAGGTAGCAATATTTTCTGAGGAGTGAGGGATGTTAGGAGGAGGGGTACTGACTTTACCTGGGTGGAGGATGGAGTTTATGGACGACCAGAATTGTTTGGGGCTGTGTTGTGAGGAGCCTAGGGCAGACTGGTAGTATTGGGATTTGTCCTGTTTTATTAGCTTTTTGACTCTATTGCGTAGTTCTAGGAATTTCTGTCTAGCTGAGGGGGTTTTGGTTTTGCACCAGTGCTCCCAGGCTTTATCCCTGTTTTTCATTTCTGACTTAGTGGTTTTCTGTAGCCATGGGGAGGGTTGTGCTTTGGTACTGGAAAATCTTATGGGGGCATGGTAATTAAGGATGTTCAGGAAGGTAGTATTAAAAAATTCAACTGCGTCATCTAGACCAAGGTACTTTAGAGGATGCCAGTTACATTCTTTGAGGGATGAGATGAATGTGAGTGGGTTAACGTTTAGTTTTTTACGTATTTGATGGTAGATGACAGGTTTAGCTTGGTATAGGTATTTTTTGAGTAGGAATGTTGGGGAGTGATCACTGAGGCTATCTGATAAGCAGCATGTTATATATGACTGGGGGCTCTTACTGACTAGTATCCAATCCAGGGTAGTGTGCTTGCTGGAGTTTTTATTTATCCTGGTTGGCGACTGGGCTAGTTGGGTGAAGCCATGAAGGTGTACATGATGGGTTGGATTTTTGCCAGAACAGGATAGCCAGTCAGTATTGACATCACCTAAAATGATAGGTAGACCAGCTGAGGAGGTTTGCTAGTGGAGAGATGTTTTGGCCAGGTGGGAAGTAGCATCCAATTATGTTGATGGTTTTGTTTTGGTTTATTTTGAGGTTGGTATATATTATTTCTTCATTGCCTATTTGTGGAGGTGACGATTTTAAGATCTGGATGTTTAGATGCTGTTTAAATATTATAGCTACACCACCTCCTTTTTTGTTTAGCCAGTCTACTCTTAGTATGCCGTAACCTGTAGGGAGTATTTGCTCAATGGTAATGCGAGGTTTTAGCCAGGTTTCTGTCAGGATGACTATATCTGGGGAGTACAAGTCTATGGTGGCATGGAGTTCATGGACTTTGTTGGATATACTTCTAATATTTAGGCTTAGTAGAAGGAAGTCAGTTGGCTTTCTATTGGCTGTAATATGGGAGAAGTTGTGGTTTCTAGTCTGATTATGAGGACTGGGGTTGGAGATGGTAGGGCCAGGGTTGGGGTGGATGTCTCCACTTAGGGCCAGTTTTGATATACACTGGATTATTAGTTTTCTCAGTTTTTGAATGTGTTTGTTTATAAGGGAAACTTTATGATTGTGCTCTGTGGGTAATGGGTATGGTGGGAGGGTTACTATGTTAAGTTGTAGGGATGCTTTATGTTTGAGTAATATAGTTGGCAGAATATGTGGGGGGTGCATAGGGATGGTTCTTGAGCTGGTGGGAGGGGAGCTGAGTGTGGGTGAGACATGAGTGGTGGTGCGAGTAGTAGTATAGTGGTCGTGGTTGAGTGGGGGAATGATGGAGCTTTGGTAGGATTTAAGATATGCAAGGAGAGTGCATGTAGTAAGCATAGGTATGCTTGTACATGTTAGTTGAGGAGGTGTGATAGTAGTGGGAAGATGGAGGAGGTAATGTTGGGTTAGCACTGTGGTTGGCTATTGGAAAGATGGGAGGGGTTGAGTGCAATAAAGGTGGGACCACTGGGGGCGGGAGGGAATAGGGGGCAGGGTGGGGAGTGAAGTGGGTAGAGACTCTGTTAGTTGCTCGTATGAGGGAGCTGGAAACAATCAGTTAGCAGAGTTAACTGATAAATGAACATATGATAGTGACAAGGGTGATTGTAGTTTTAAAAATGGTGCCTGCCACAGGTAATATTTATTAACTTTGGGATTGCCTTAAGGTAATAAACAGGGAAGGGGGAGGGGAGAACAAGGGTGTGAGCAGGCAGTTCTTTGTACTGCTGCTAATGAGCCAAAGCAAAGACAAGTATGTGTTAAGAAACAATCACAATTGACCAAGGACTGCTCTGAAATTGTAAGTCATTTCTTAATTTCTCAGGTGGAAAAACAGGATAACCTTGTATCAGTAGGCTACTGTGGTCACAGTTTAAATTAACAAACACACAGTATTGATCAGTTATGGATACTATTTGCTAACAGAAGGGAATAAGAGAAAGTGGAAGATGTGTGTTTGTGTGTGTGTGTGTGTGTGTGTGTGTGTGTGTGTGTGTGGTGGTTAATCTTTATGAATCGCAGAAATACATGAATGTGTATGACCACTTATGCATGTAAATCACTATCAGCTACTCATCAACTTGGTCTCGAGATACTGTGAGCATGCTAGGGACAGTGCTGGAGTCTACTGCTGTCCTCAGCAGTCTACAGTATACTATGGGAACACACAGATAGCCTCAGATATGCTCAAAGCTTAATATGTCTAGAAAAAACAAAATGCAGTCATATGCATGAGAGTTTGCACAGCCATAAGTTATAATCACTGCACGTCATCATCTGGCACACCTAATCACCTCTCAAAGGACCCATCATTTCATAAAGTTGATATTCACACAGATGGGAATATATATTTTTGCAAAAAGACCCCCCCCCCCCAACAAAAAAATACTGCTGCTGTACTACATGAGACATGTATAAATGACATTCAGGTGCAACACTCCAAAAAAGGCAGCTAAGACAATGCACAGTAGCAATAGCAATTCTAAGTAATGTAAAGAGAAATGATGGTTGCATACATTTTTTATCTGCATATAAATGAAATGTAAATGTATTCCTTAAAAAAAAACATGTATATGACAAAAACATTTTTAGTTAAACCAACCTTGCCAATAATAATACTATGTGTCTAATGCCTCTGCTGGTTACCTGGTTTAGTTAAGGCTAAGTCACATCACAGAGAAAGTGGTTCTAAACCCGGGAACCACAGCCCCACTCATACTTTCTTCATTGTGGTTCTGGGACTTTGAATGACAGCAGTACTTATGAAGGCATGAGGCCATGCGCCGATCTGGTCAGATAAAACAGAGATTATGGTTTGCCGTCTTAGCAAGCCAAAGTTCTTCGGTAAGAATCATTATTTTTTTATTACATTAAATGTAGGTTTAAAGTCTATAAAAAGGTTGCATAACTGAAGGAATTTGCTAGAAGAAATATGTGTAACCTCAAATATGTATTTATAATGTTATTATAATAATGCAAAAGAAAACATAACCATATATGTACAAAGAACAGCACCTGTATAAAAATATGGAATGTTTATGAGCTAACATAATTGACTATATAAATGTAAATGTAACGTATATAAGATTAAAATGAAATATTAAAATAATAATCTGCACTACTATATTCCTAGGTAATCTAAACTATCCAACTATAGACTGGGAAGCCTAACCCACCACTAGTGCACAAGCATAGAGATTCCTGGACTTTGTCATTACAAATGCCCTGGAACAATTACTCAGAGTACCCAATAGGGGGAGTAACATCTTGCATCTTGTCCTTACTAATATGGCACCATCTTGCACCATCTCTTGTGTATCTTCATCACTTTTTAGGTCTGGCCATAATGCAGTATCCTTCAAAATAAAACTGAAACCAGTGATCCCTTCCACCCAAGGTACCTCTGGAAATTTCTTTAGACAAACTACCAACTCCTAAGTGATAAAATGGCAAGTTTCATATAGGTTCATAGGTGTGTACTAGGCTAATGACACTGGAGTCTTTACAAGCCTAGCCCATAGGATTACACTGGCATTGTGCCACCTGACCTTAGTTCCCAGTGCCTCTGTCGAGTAGAGCCACTGGAGTGATCCAGGGGGTGAATTTTCTATTTCCCATCCACTCATCAAAGTTTCTCTTGAAGAGGGTCAGTGAGGCTCTCCGCTTGACATGTATGGAAAATCTATTCCATAGCATGGGCAGTCTCTGGGTTATGAACCTGTGCCTCCAGCTTGTTCAGTTGATTGTGGTAATAAGGTTGAGGTGTCTGGAACATGTAATGCGGAGGGATTGGGATTTCTTTAGATGTAGCATTTCTAACAAAGCTGGGCATGGCTTTGTAAGTCAAACAGAAATCGCCTCTAAGTTGGCAATATGAGACAGAGAATAGTTGGAGTTTTTTGAGTCTGTCTATATAGGATAAGTGTTTAAGACCAAGGAACTTCTTTGTGAGGTACTTTCTGCGCCCTGTCCAGTTGTTGCAAGTGTCTAGTGAGGTACATGCTAAATGGGGCACTGTACTCGATGATTGGCCTAATGAGGGAAGAGTAGAGGGAGACAATGACCTCTTTCTTCCTGGATGCAAAACCCTTAGTACTGAGATGTGCCACATAGAAGGACTTTCTGACCACAGTGGCAATGTGGGGGTCAAAAGAGAGGTTGCTCTCAACCTGTGTTCCCAGATCTCTTATAATGCCTTCTGTGCTCAGTGGACTACCATCAATGTGGTAACTTGTGGGAACCGGGTTTTTCCCAAAGGGGATGACAACACATTTTTTGGCATTGAGCTTAAGGCCATGGTTCTGACACCAGTCGTTGGCCTCAGTAAGGCCTTTCGGTAGGATGGCAACATCACTTGGGGAGTTAATTATGGGTCCCAACTTACAATTGTCTACAAACTTTGTCAGCCAGAGTGCCTTCGTGTTGGCCTGGGCTTCAGAGAAGTAGATAGCAAACAGGAGAGGACCCAGGACCAAAACATGTGGGACTCCACTTGTGACTGGTCGGCAGTCTGACTTAGAGTCAGTTAACTCCACTAATATGCAGACATGTACGATACCACACTATACCAGCATGTAAACAGCTGCACAGATGCAGCTGTACTCCTGTAGGAACAGGTGCAGGGCAAACCCCAAATAATTTTGACCAGAAGTAAGAAGAGCAATTCCCAAAATGCTAGAGCCCTTGTCACTGAAATAAACAAACATTCAGGAGCTTAATAAAATCTACCAAAGCCAAGTTTGAGGTTAAAATATCTACCCACACCAAAGATAATCATAAACCACTTTTTAGCTATGTTCCTATTATTAAAAGCACAGTGCAGTAATGCTCTGAGATGATTATGGATGATGTTACCTACACTGAGGCTGACGATATGGCAAACCTGCTGGCCTATAAATTTAGGTCTAACTTTACCTCCTCTTGCCTCCATATGTCCCTTAAGATATACCTGAAACTGGCTCACCTCCAGCTATCACACAAGACCAAGTCCTAAAAGTGTGATCAAAAGCTATATATATATATATATATATATATATATATATATATATATATATATATATATATATCTATATATATTAATTTTATAGATCCTGACAATATCCTTGGATGCATCTTAAATAGCATGAACATGATTTAGCCACACCCCTAGCAATGTTGTTGAATCTCAGCCTCCATGCAGGTTTTGTACCAAGTGAATGGAGAACAGCTACAGTATTTCCCCTGCATAAGGGAGGACCTTTCACATACCAAGGCAATTACAGACCCATAATTCTGACCAGTCACATATGTAAAGCCATGGAAAGACTTGTCATGGGATTAATCAATCAGAACACAGAAAACCTCCAAACAATGGATCTGCCTCAGTCTGGATTCATCAAGGGGAGGTCCTGTTTACTCAAACTGGTGGATTTTTTTTGAAAACGTCACCAAAGCAATGGATGAAGGCACTGCATACCTTGACCTGTCCAAAGCTTTTGACACAAATCCCCATTCAGGCATACAACAGAAACTAAATAAATTGGGAGTAATCTCCTATGTCACCCAATGGACTGCCAAGCAGTTCACAAATGGGACTCAGATAATCAAAATGAGGGAGTTACCACCACAAAGAGACCAGTCACACACAGAGTCCCCCAAGGTTCTGTGCTGGGACATCTGTTGGCATCTACTGTTTTGAACTAAAAGTCAATACCAAAATGTTTAGCTAAGTTTGTAGATGACTGTAAGCTAGAAGCTGTCTTTGAATCCCCAAATGAGTAAGCCATCCTGCAAGACATTTTGTCCCAAATTAATATCTGGTGTCAAAATCATGATCTGAAACAAAATGCCAAAAATCTATTATTGTATCCTTTGAGAAGTCATCCACCCCAGGGAACTACCACACTGATAATGCTCCCCTAAGAGATGACCCAGTTGTTTGGGATTTGGGAACTTATGTGGACAGTGACCTAACCTTTGACCAACATATGTCTCCAGTTGTAAGAAAGTCCTTCTATATTGCATAGCTTATAAAGAAAGGGATTGTGTTTAGATCTAGGGATGTCATTGTCCCCCTTTACTCAGCCCTTATTAGGCCAGCCATTTAATATAATGTCTCCTTTGGCATGTATCTATTCAGGCACATGAAATAATGGCAATGGCCACAGAGACAAATTACTAAAAAGGATACAAGGCCTAAATAACATGTCCTACATAGACCGACTCAAAATCCTGTCACTATACTCAGTATCCTACAGACTGCTAAGAGGTGTCCTTTGTCTGGTATATAAGTCATCCTACAACCCGTTACTCATAGATTTTTTGCACATCAGCAGGTCAAATGGCATCAGAAATATTTGGTTTATGGCTCTAAACCTCTTATGCAACATCAAAAGAATGGGACAGGTATATTTTACAGAGGATACTGCTGCTGTGGAACAGATTCCTTATCCACATAAAACAGAGTTCATGCCTGTCCATTTTCAAGTGCAACGTAAATCTACGGATGGGAAAAAGAAATTTTACCCCGGAACTCCCCCCTGTACATACTAGTCAACAGAGGCAGATCACATGCGTGGGTCCCCTTAAATTGTATATGGTATGACCCCAGTTATTTTTGTTAGGGGGTAATATATAATTATCGACCATGGAATGGTTAATGCTAATCTATAACCAAATAGGACAGGACAGGTTATTTCAAGCACAAAAAGGGAAAGTGGCCAGGCTTAAAATGCCTTGCAAGGGAACCTAGCTTAGTACCTAACTATGAAACTATGAACACAATTTTATTTAGTATTGCATTACCTTAGGTAGGGTGGCTGCGGTGGTGCAGCGGTTAGCACTGTCGCCTCATAGTAAGAGGTTCTCTGGTTTGATCCTTGGCTGGGCTGCCTTCTGTGCGGAGTCTGCATGTCCTCCCTGTGGTTATATGGGTTTCCTCCCTCATCCCAAAGACATGCTGTAGGTGGATTGGACACTCTAAATTGGCCCTAGGTGTGAGTGCATAGGTGTGTGTGCCTTCTGTGGAAGGTTGGGCGCCGAGCTGGCAACTCAACACTGTAAAACTTCACTGCCAATCATGAGCAGACAGGTGATCCACTGTGGCGACCCCTAACTAGGATAAGCTGAAAGAAGGAGAAGAATTACCTTAGGTAGCAATTAAAGTACATGCAGGCAGTTTTTGTAAAGAAAGTATTTTGTTTGTGTAGGACAGAAAAATATTTATTAGTATAGTAAATAGTAATTGTATTAAGACAAGTCATTTTTCCATAATACTAACTGCATGTACAAGGTTGCTGAACTCAGCCAGGCATTGCACCCTAGTCAGACTGGAGGGAGGAGAAGGGAATGCAGGTTCCAATGTCAAGTAAATGATCAGCACATACTTTAGTGAGAAATGACAAGTTGTATTGTATTTCGATATTACTTCTGTATACATTTTTAAACCATTGCCTTAAAAGCTTAGAATTATTAGCCAGAAAAATATCAAAGAGCACAATTATTACAGCTAATTGAATTGCTACATTTTTCTGTGTGTTCAGCTTCTGCCTGAGCACAGTTCACAGACTGTTACATGCAAAGAATAATATTTTAAAACACTATTCCTTCAAACAGACAAGCTGTTCACACCAGTCGAAGTGTAACCATTTCTTTATAACTAGCAATAAAGTGAAGATTAATGAACTATGAGAATTCCGAAAGTTGGCTTGGTGTAATTGTTAAGACCTGCAACTCATAGATACAAGGCACAGGTTTTGATTCTGACCCCAAGTCATTGGCTAGGCTTAGAATGGCCCTTTAGGGCAGTTAGCCAAGTATCCACCTATAACTATTTAAACAAATGCATAGTAAGCATGTACAACAGTGAATGAAATGCCTTGCATATTAGTACTAGTGATATTAGTAATAATAAGGAAAAACAAGGTGAGATACAGGTAAACAACAACTGTATTATGTTTTGTTTTTCTAGCTGAGACGAGTTAGGAAGGAAGGAGGAATGGCTAGGTTGGTGGAAGCTGCTAGTGTGCATGGATAAATCCATAAATAGTATTGTGTGGTTTACTGATTTCATTAATATATATAAAAAATAATCTATAAAGGACATTAACTGAAGCCCTACAATGTATTCTGTACATTGCTACAATCAAATGTAAGAGGTGTGTAATAAAGCCCCAGGACCTGATGGCCTTACTGCAGAATTTTATGAATCTTTTGCCCAAAAGCTATCTTTTTTCTCCTACTTCTGTTTAATTATATCATTAATAATGGAGTAAATGACATACACCTAAATGTCTCCAAAATGATCCTCATTACTAAATCAAACTCTGACCTTAAAATTCCTTGAATTACAGCCCTAGTGCTCTAATTAATCTTGATATGAAGATTGTTGCATCAATTCTAGCTAACAGAATTAAATATATTATCCCATGTATTGTTTCTTTAGAACAATCAGGATTCATTCAAAATAGACAAACCTTTGATCATACCCTTACACTTGATGCCATGATAACCCTCTCTAACCATACTCGCAATCCAATATATGCCTTGGCCATTGATGCCTCCAAAGCCTTTGACAGACTTAATGTTAATTTCCTACTATCCACTCTGCCCAGGTTTGATATACCTCATCCTTTATACAAGCCATCAAAATACTTTATTCTAATGCTCATACTATTTTACAAATTAATAAAACTTTTCCTCTCAAATTGATATCAAGAATGGAACCAGACAAGGATGCCCAATGTCCCCTTATTTATTTAACCTATATATCCAACCCTTATTTTTCCACCATATTTCTGCTCTCTTTAATACTAAAATTGCTCTATCAGCCTTTGCTGATAATCTAAATCTATATTATTTTCTTCCCAACTCAGATTTCCAGAAAATACTGAATTCTATAGATAACTATTCAATATTTTCTAACTATAAATGAGACTTAGGGAAAACAGCTGTTTTCCTCATTAACTCCTTCTATCAATTACCTACTTATTCTTTATCCTCCAAAATTAAAGTTAACCACTCTTTACAATACCTAAGAATATCTTTTGACCAAGATTCTAAACAGGTCTACCTAAATAATATCACCAAACCCTGGTCTAATATTCATCAGGATCTTAACAGGTGGGCAGAACTGCACCTTCCACTTCTAACTAAAGTAGCTACAATTAAAATAAATATCCTAGCTAGATTTCTCTATGTTTTCCATGCTTCCAACATAACAATCCACAACAATTTTTTAAAATCTCTCCACACTTCTATCTTCCAATTCCTATGGTCTCCCAAATCAACCAGAATTAGTTACAGAAACTTAACTTATCCAAAAGAAAAGGGTGGCTTAGGTCTGCTTGACTTTAAACTATATTATGATATTATTAACTGTAATAGCATAATAATAATTATATCTGACTAGTTCCCAAGTTCACATCACTGGTTCCCAACCTGAACAAAACTAATTTACAATTATATTAAAACATTTAACTTCAACACCAAAGCCCTCCCTCTTCTTAATACTCAAAGTCTGAAAAATACTAAAATACACATATCTATAAAGCACAAAATAACTATTCTTCAAAAGATTTTCAAATCTTTAAATTTATTCACTGCATTTAACACTTTACAACCAATACATATCAACCCTAACCTTAAAATGAACATTAAAATGATTAACTTAGATAAATACCCCCTTCTTAAAGAGATACTTCTATCTGATATATTCCCTTTAAGAAATAAATATATTACTAAAATGAGACTTCAAATGAGTCTCCCTAAATGTTATACAATAATTGTAAGACAAATTCAAGACCTCTGCCACAACACCTCAAATTTAACCTCTAATGACGTAAAAACCTGCAAAACTACATGGAACTTGCACTCACTAAAAAGAAAAAAATGATTTCTAACTCATATAAACCTATTCTCTCAATCAAAACTCCAAAATATATAATTTTCTCAAAGTATTGGAAAGACTTAGATCCATCAATTTCACCTAATGAAATTTCCCAAGCCATTCAACTAACCTAAAAACTTATCCCCCTTAAAACCTTAATTATACCCAACTTATGATACTCAACAATGCTTACCTTACCCCAACCATACTGAACAAAATCTATCCCACAACCTCTCCCTTTTGTCCATACTGTGATAACCATAAATCTGATCTCTTTCATATTTTTTTGGTGATGTAAATGGTCCCACAAACCTTGGTGCTCACTAAGATTTCAACAGGAAAAGATGGGATATGAGAAGACAACCTTATCTTGGAAATTTGCTCTACTGCATATCCCCCCTACTGAGTTATCCAAATTACAGACACGTATCTTAATATCACTCTTTACTCTAATCAAATTTTATATCACACTCAACTGGAAAGACAGATCATTACTCTCATAGGACAGATTTAAACACCTAGCTATCAAACACTTACTTGCTCACAAATATTTAATCTACACTCAAAAACTCCACCCTCACTTTATTGAATTTTGCGACATACTATTTGACTGTATTTTAAGCTGAGCTTAATAACCTTTCTTCACTTTTGGACATAAGGTGTATTTGTATATAGTTATGTGTTATATTTTTTATATGAATTATTGCATTACTGTGATATTACCTTTCTATGTTCCTACTGACTTTTTTGTTCATATTATAAAATTTTAAATAAAGAGATTTTACAAAAAAAAAAATGTTAGAGATGTGGCAGTATATAAGTGCAACATTCTCCCTGGGATTCAATAATGTCTACACTAAGTATACACAATTCTAAGTGAACAGACAGCACAGGCATAATTCATACCTTCTTCCTCCTAATTTTAGCTTTTCTACTGGTTTTCTTGCAGCTTTAAATACCGACGGGGATTCATAAAAGTTACCACAAAGTGTAGACTACATGTACACTTACTGTAATCTTTCTAAGTGACTAGAAAACACAAAAAAATGTGGTAGGGATGTTCTTAAATACACATCGTGTACATTTCATACAGGTGTTAACGACTGGCTCTTTGTCTTTAACTGATTTCATTAGTGCATATAAAGTAATAATTTATAAAGGATGGTAACTGAAGCACTACAGTGTATAGACTACATTAATGCAACCAAATGTAAAGGATATGTCAATATGTAACTGCAGTAGTATGTCTTTTAATTGATTTTTATAAGATGTAAGTATTTATAAAGGGTGTTTCTATACAATATTGCAAACAAATACATAGCAGGCATGCATATGATTATTTATGTTTGTGTAGTACTCTGCAAAATGTAAATCCCACCAAAACTTGATAGCAATACACTCTTTCTTTCCAGGTACATATAAGCACTTCCCATATAATTTAATATAAAGTATGCATAAGCACTTCTCATATCATTCTTCCCTCATACATATATGCACTTTCCAAATCAGTAGTCCCATGTCTGCATAAGCACTTCCCATCATACCTCTCAACCTGGAAACATCAAAAATCTGGACAAAGGCACATGAAAAATAGGTACAAATCTATACACTGATTAACATAACATTTGCATATATAATTATGTAATCCCACCCACTCCAATAGAATTGTGGGATACCAACTTTCAAACACAAACTGAAGAGCAAACAACCAAAATATGGCCCCAGCCTAGACCCTGTAGTAAATGGTGACCACTTTTTTGAAATGTGTAGCAATGATGTTCACTGGGAAGGGAGAAGATGATGAACCATAGGAATTTTTTTTGGTGGCTTGCAGTATGTGGGTTTTGTGGTAAGAGTAGGGCAATTAATGGTAGGCAATATTCTAATCTTAGCAAAAGATTATAATAGTTTTCTAGGACCTCCAAAAGTCATTCTCCATTGCCTACTGATCAGTGACATAGCTTGAGTTTGTGCCACCCGAGGCTGTCTTTGAGTTTGCCACCCTTCACCCCTCACAAAATTACAGTCGAATGGGGCCCTCCATACAGAGCCCTCCCCCCATCACCCATTCCAATGTCCCGTTACTTGGCTATTTCACCCCAGTTACTCTAAACATTGTAATGTGTATACTGCTTTACTTGTTCGATGATTATTTGGATTTCATTTAAAACTTTTATTTTACATTTTATAGCACAAACACTAATAGATATCTGCTAAACAAAGCAATA
Source organism: Protopterus annectens (assembly GCF_019279795.1). Classification (NCBI taxonomy): domain Eukaryota; kingdom Metazoa; phylum Chordata; order Ceratodontiformes; family Protopteridae; genus Protopterus; species Protopterus annectens. Next base: position 1,447,542,559 of record NC_056739.1, on the reverse strand, counting down.
CAGTCTCACAATGAAAATAGATTTAGCATTAAAACTTCTCTGCCCTTGAAACTCACATGCATTGAAGCAGTATTGAAACCCATATTCAAAGAAAATGCATCTGGCCAGTGGTGGATAAAGATTACCCTTGGGCTGTTTTCAAATCATAGGCCCCTTGCGCATGAAAAATACATGTGTTCCTTGATACACCTTGCTAATTGCATTAAATTACATTCCTTGTATAATACAGCCCACTTGTTAGAGTGATTTTAAATTTATTGTTTTGAACATTTTTTCCAGTAAGCAATGAAACAAAATGCATGAACCAATAATGGCAAAACTGCCCAAATCAGAACATTTACATCATAAAAGTATATTCAAACTTCTACATTCCACCATTATCAGTAAATACACACAATCTCTTCAGAAGTAAAATTCATCTAAATAATTCCATATTAAAGAGATCTGTAAGATCTGTAACTAATGAAGAGGTTGATATTAGCAAACAATATTTCATTGTTTCATCTACAAATAAAGTACATGTTGCCCTTGAGGAATAAATTGCCTATTACCTTAAAAAATGATAAGTTAGTAATATTGCAATAGGGAATGGATGGCAAACTTATAACAGTTCATAGTTACTGGGTATCTCCACCAAACAGGACATTCTCAGGACTGCAGCATCTGGCCTCATTAAAAGTACAACACAGTACCTTATCAGCAATCAATCTACATACTGTGGGAGTAGAACCCACAGCCTTCGGCATCAAAAGCAAGCATTCTACCTGTTGTGCTTCTAATAACACAAACAGACATATCATAAAATTATTCCCCCTTGAAGAACTAAGCAGTACAAGAAATCTGGAAAAAGCCAAATTTTATTGGTGAGGGGGGCAAAAGCCCAAAACCAGGGACACATTTTAAACATTGCCTGCATAATCTTAAAAAGTTGCTAGAATAAAATGTTTTGTGTTACCATACATTTCCTGAAAGATAGGAAGACTGAAACTTAAATGGCTATCATTATTTAGTGAATTCACTTCTCACTGATGTACCAGAAAACCACAAATAAGTTTAAGAGGAACAGACCAAAAGTATGAGCCAAACATTCTTCCTTGACTCACAAGTGGTGATGGTATGGGTAGAGAATTTAGGCTCTTGCTCCTTGTACCTAAGGTACAGGGTTTGAGTCTGAGTAACTCTAACAAGCAGTTATACCTAATACACACACAAAGCTGCTGTTTCTCTAAATGTAACATAATGTAGTATAGAAGCTGCCCTCTGCCATTAAGTATAACCATAAACAACTCAGCTGTTGCTGTAAAGTTAAGCATCTATAAAAAGTTTTCTCCTGCCTGCTGTTTCACAACTCAGCTAAGCTATCGCAGTAAAGAAGCTGCCATTTCCCTAAATGTAAAACCAATGAAGCAAAGAAGCTGCTGTTTCTCTCTAAAAAAGTACACAAACTAATGCAGTAAAAAAGCTGCCATTTCTCTGAATGTAAAACTAATGCAGTAAAGAAGCTGCCGTTTTAACTGTATAAGTAACGAAGCTGTTTCTCTCACACACACATATAAGTTTAGGCAAACGTAAGTAAATAAAGAAGCTGTCATTTCTCTCTAAATTTAATAGTACACTAATGCCTGCATAAATAAAGAAGCTTCTGATTATCTCACATGCACATAAGTTTATATATCTTACCTGGAGGAGGGGCCAGTCAGCTGGGGAAGAAAGATGTGCTGTGCAAAGGGCAAACAAAGACTGGTCTGCTGAAGCTGACGACATTGTGCATGCCCTGCACGTGATGATGTCAGGAGTAAAAAAACAAACAAACAAAAAAAAAAACAAAATAGGAAATTTGGAAATTAAAGGGGCAAGGTGTCAATTCATGGCACCCCAATATTTTGCCCTCAAAACTGGAATTTACCGAGGAATTCAGTATGGTTGCTTCCCATACATTTTATTTTACTTCAGTAAAGATTTATAAAAATCAAAATGTTTTAATGTAAGAAATATAATGTTATGTAATTTGTGAATTTGTGTGTGTTTTCTGTTTTCTCTCCCCACCCCATTTATAATCTTATTTTAATTATGCATTTCTTTCTCCTTTTTTATTTTCTTTCTTTCCCATTAACATTAATTTTTTTACATAGTAAAATTCCTCAGGAGCAGCCCAGAAGTATGCCTCCCAAGTTAGTAAGAGATCATCGTCTGCTCATCCAGGGATATCCTCACAGGATCGGGGCAGGGCACCAGTCCTGCATATACCCCGGAAAGTAGCAGCCTGGCAAATATCACTGAACGGGGCTTCGGGATATGGTATGTATGAGCTGGAGCAAGTTGTGGACAGATGGCTTCAACCAGTCAAGGCCTCTCTTCAGTGGGTTCAAGACACACTGTTCCAGTTAGTGCCAACCACCATGGCACCACAGGCTCCAACCCCATCAATATTGGGGTCCTCCACTGAAACACCATCTGGCAGTGGAAATGTTTGAGGATCTGTGGCCTGGGAACTCTCACTGGTACCACTCCTCATCACCCCTTTTTACCTTATCCTTTCTCCTACACTCTCTTACCTATTTCCCATCCAAGCTACCCACTTATATAAAAAAAATCTTGAAAAGAAATCAGGGAGGGGCATCCCCCAGCAAAAACATAGTGCCTTCCTCTCTCATCTCCTCCAGCTCAACCTTCCTGATGTTTTCCTTATGTGTCTCCCTCTTTGTTGTCTCCCATTTTTCAGTCTTTCCTATCACCACCTTTCCATTATTTAACACAAAAAGCAGCAAGTTCACATATGGCCACCCCTTCAAAAAACATTACAAACCCCTTAATTTTTTAAAAAATCTTAATAATAAAAGCTGCAGAGTGCACCACTTGCCTTAGGTCTTTCAAGTGTGACTGCATAGCCACATCTCTTCCCAATATCTAAATACATAGAAAGTAATACCCTAGAGGTACTTTACTCTTTTGCCCTAAGTAGGAGTGTTTTTTTCAAAATGTCTTCAATTTTTCTTATTCAGTGTGAATAACCAGTACTTAGCTTCCTTGCATATACGCACCAATCACAGATAACCACTGCATAGCTATAAAGTCCCAGACTGTGAATACCATGCTAAGATTGTAAAGTATTTGCAAAATTCTGAGTTAAAAAAGCAAATAAGAACATAGAGACAAGTTAAGTATTGGTTTTAGGCAAAATATCCATTATATATTCCAATGTAATTATGTCTGTCTTGATTATTATTTAATTATTTGTTGAGTGGGTAACTGAACTGATCTAAGGACCAATTTTAGATATAAGCTGTGTGAAAAGTAGCATACATGGTAATATAATAATAACCTGTAATCACAGATGAGTACACAGACTATATGTCTGATGCAACAATACAGAAAATATAGCTAGCATAATGTAGGTAAGATGTAACAAGCAAGTGTTAAAAAGTTGAATACTCAATATTTCAACCAATATCTGCATAATGTTTAATAAGTTCAGTGTTGATGATTTATTAAGCAGTTATGACTCTATGGTGCACTGGTAATTCATTCTGTGTTGGACAGCCAGTAAGAAAAACATATCTCTCAACTGTCCAGAGTTTTGCCTCGTTTTGGTCTGTTCCTCTTAAATTTGTGTTGTTTTCTGGAAAATCATTGAGGAGGAAAGTCATTAAACAATGACAAATATCTGAGTTTCTGACTTTGTATCCTTCAGAAAATCCATGTCTATAAAAAATCTATTATTCTAGCAACTATCCAAGTTTATAAGAATAACATTTAAAATGCGTCCCTATTTTTGGGCCTTTGTCCCCCATTATTTTTGACTTTGTCCAGATCATTTGTGCTAAGAGGTTGACTGATATGAAGAAATTAATACCTGAATACTTTTTTTGAATATTTGAGGAGAGGAATGACACAACTGTGCAAAGGTTACACACAGAGCAGTATGATGCAGTACTCAACCTTAGCCTGATGGAAGTGAAAAGGGTGCTACAGAAAGTCAGTCCCAGAAAGGTAGCTGGTCTAGATAATATCTTGGGTAAGATGTTGAACAGCTGCGCAGACCAACTATGTACAGTACTCATGGATATATTCAACACCTCACCTGGCCTAGCAAAAGCCCCTTCATGTTACAAAATAACAAATATCATTCCTCTGCCAAAAAAAGCCTCCCCCTCCAGCTTGAACTACTTCAGACCTGTTGCACTAACATAATTAGTTAAGAAATGTTTTAAGAGGTTAGTCAAGAAACACCTGTCTGTGGAACTACCATCATCTTTTGATCCACTGCAGTTTGCCTACAGAGAAAACAGATCCACGGCTGATGCAATAGTGGTTGCATTGCATCTTGCTCTTGAGCATATGGAGAGCAAGGACGGCTATGTGAGAATGCTATTCATCGATTTTAGTTTATCATTTAACACAGTTGTCCCTATGCAATTGATCAATACACTTACATCTAGGCATCAGCTTAAACTTCTGCAATTGGATCCTGGACTTTTTGATTAGCAGGCCAGAGAAGATTTGTGTGGGCAAGAATACCTCTAGGCGCATAACACTCAACACAGGTGTTCCTCAGGGTTGCATTCTCAGCCCCCTTTTATTTACTATCCTTACCCATAACTGCACAGTAAACTTCAGTACAACTCATATCAAGTTTGCTGATGACACCACAGTCATGGGTCTCATCAGGAGAGAGGATGAAAGTGCATACAGAGAAGAGGTTAATACACTGGTTGCCTGGTGTGCAAGAAACAACCTTGACCTGAATGTAAGTACAACAAAAGAGATTATTGTAGACTACAGGAAGAGGCGAACACCCCATACACTGCTCCTGATCAATGACGAGATGGTGCAAAGGGTATGCAGTACCAAATTCCTTGGCGCTCATATCTCTGATGATGTCTCCTGCTCCAGGAACACCTGACACATTGTGAAAAAAGCACACCAACATCTCCACTTTTTGAGAAGACTGAGAAAGGTGAAATTGCTATCGTCAGCACTTTCCACCTTCTACAGAGCAGCAATTGAAAGCATCCTAACATCTTATTTTTTGGTATGGTATGGGAGCTGTTTATTCACAGATAAGAAATCACTGCAGAGAGTAGTGAGAGTTGCTGAGAGGATAACTAGCAATAGTCTACCCACAATCCAGGATTTTTATGCATCAAAGAGCCTAAAGAGAGACATCAAAATACTAAATGATGCAACTCATCCTGCAAACAGTCAGTGTATGAGCCTGTCATCTGTAAAATATATCACAATATTCAAAGACAGTTTTTATCCAAAGGTGATCAGACTTCTTAATTCCAACATTAGGTCTGATCACTGGCAGGTCGGGAATTTGGGACTTCCCAGTCACTGTGCAATGTTGTTTTATCTATTATTTATTAAGCCCAGCCAACCATTATAATTGATACTACTAACCCAGGTGCAATATTTTTTTCAGCTGTTACTGCTATGTGCTTGTTCACCCATAATTTGATACATGGTTCATGTGCAACACTATTACTTGAACTTTGCTGTTAGATGTGTATTTTTAGTATCTTAACAAGTGTGTGTTCCTAGGAATATATTAGCTATATAGTTAAGTGTAGAGCTGATTTATAAGACAGTGGTAGTATTTTTATATGTACTTTTTAATTATGTCTTTTTATGTATGTGATTTCTTTTTTGTCTGTCCCATGATGAGCTGATTGTATGGAATTTCACATAATCTACACATGTGTAGATCTAAATGACAATAAAGTTATTTTTGACGTTTGACTTTGAAAAATGCTATCCTTCTTTGGTACAGGTTTCTTTGTGACCTCTCTTAACCCTAGTGTGCCTACTTTGTGAGAACATATGGAGAATTATGAATGTGTAACCTTACGTTTGTATTTAAGAATATTACAGAACTTGTTAGTAGTTTTTTTTTTTATTAATGTGTTTAGAAGTTAACTTTTGTTAATTTTGACCTATAATCAGTAGCACATGGGATTTTTAGAGTTGACTGATCTTTATGGGACACCTGCTTTAATCCTGTAAGGATATGACATATTCCCAGCAATCATGATTTTAGTTGTCTGTCTTCGAGAAGTAGTTAGTGAGCTATTCCCATCTCTCTTAAATAACCTTAACTCTGATATGAAGAGACTATGAATAACTGAGTCAAATACCTTTTGAAACCCTCATATACAAAAAATATATCATATACAAAAGTAATCAGTCAATGCCCATATTAAAGAAAAAGTTATTAAAATCTGTTAACAGGGCTGAGAAGCTGCAGTGTCTACTACAATATCCAGTCTGCTCTTTTGGTCGCAGAGACAATATAGAGGCATAGATGAGAGTTTGTCTGAATACATTTTCTTACAGCTCAGTTAGGTTTGTAATCAATGAGGGTTTTTGAAGCCATCCATTTGGGAAAAGGTACAATGAGGTTTATATTGTTTTGGGCAGTATTATATATTAGGTAAACTAGAAGTTTCAAATATGGATGAGGTTTTAGTAAAACAAGGTGCAACCTATCTTCAGACAGAAAGGACACTGTGAGTGTGGTCAGTCTGCCTCAGGTAACTCCTATAACAACACAATTTCCTGCCTGTTAACTACTGACTGAAAGTGAAGTTTGGTTGTCATTCATCATCTTCATTGTTAAGAGAAGGAGAGCAGGCAGAAATGGAAATAATTATCACAGTAGGATGCTGGTAATTGTTGAGGAAGTGCTTTGTGTGTACAGCAGCGGTTTCAATATTGATTGGACAAGGGATTCCTGGCAGAAGGAATGTTGAGACTGGACACTTGTTAAATTCACTAGCAAGTCTGTTTAACTCCTTTTAAAGCTGATTATATTGCCTGAAGAATATCTCTGCTTGTTGTAAATATACTTGGTTTCTGTAACTTTGACTGTGACTCAACACACACAGTGTGATTCACAGAAGTATCTGACGTCTTACAATAAGCTGTGCCATTTGTTTCCCCCATAATCTCTTCCTGTATTTAAACAGATATCCTTTTGGAAGCTGTGGTACTCTGCAGCCAACTATGACCTAACTGGGACTGGACATACTTTGTGCTGCATTACGGTTTTGAAGTGCTAAGCTGACATCCTCACAAAGCGTGACTTCCAATCTGCTTCAGAAGGGTAAGTTTGTAAAGAAATTAATTTTCATTCTGTGGTGGCATGGCCTTATCTGTCACAACAAAGACTAAATGCTGACATTTTTGATTGGCTAATAAATGAGGATTGAGTAGTGGGCAGTCATTAAAGCCTTCACATTAAACATGTAGCTGAATTGTTAATAACTCCTTGTTCAATGGTAGAGTGCTTCCCTGCAGATTTATAAGGTCTTATAAAAGCTGAACCTGACCTCCACAGTTTTCTGTGGATTATGACACAATACACAGATTACTGTTACCTCCTGGAGTAAATTGGATAATCCACCAGTCAGGACAGGTGCTGTTTATTTGACTGAAAGTGAGATTGCTGGCTTTTAATGGATTCTGCACTTCATGAAACGCATTTGGTCAGTCTGTGAAGAATACATTAAAAATAGATGATGTGCATGTATGTATGAGGGTGTGTTTGAATGTGTGCATGTGTGTAAGTGCATGCATTCGTTTGAATGTATGAGTTTGTGTTAGTTTACTCTTGTGTGTGTTTGTGTGTGTGAAATTTGGGTTTGGGGCAACTTTATGATTTCTGTGTAAGATTGGCAACAGAGGAGTAAGGAGTTTTTCCTTATTTCCCAATCTCTGAGTTAGTATACATAAGGCATATAGCTGCTCATGTGGGAGGTACAGCGGGGCTTGCCCCTCAAGCAAAAATACTGTCTTTTTATTTAAATGGTTTGAGTCATTTAATGTTTCAGCTTGCAATACTAAAACCTCAATTTAGTGAATTTCATCATTTCAACATCCTCGATTTAGTGAATTTCATCATTTCAGTATAGACCCATCAGCACTACAGGGATCTTTCACCATCAGTTGAACATATACATTACTTTATTAACAGCAGAGAATGTTAGAATGCAGAGGCATGACCTATCACACCTAAAGCACTTGTAGTACTCAGAAAATTATGACATACAAGTTGTGCCCTCTTTTATCCATAACCCAGAAAACTATAAGACAACTTGATTAAATCTTTATGCCAGATCCCAATACAAAGCTTTTTTTTTTACTTACATTAGAATAAGGAACTGCAATTGGCAAATAAATGAATAAGAACATTTGATTTCATGAAAAGAATTTACAAGATGCAGGAGGGATACAACTTTAAGTAACTGAATAAGCACCCTGAAAAAGTTATAATATATACTGATATATATATATATATATATATATATATATATATATATATATATATAGATCTAGGACTATTGAATGAAAGTTCAATAGTCCGAATCCACATTCACCGAACACATCTTAAAGAAAGCGCTTCCACCAAAAAAATGTTTCATTAAAGTGTGTTTAAAAAAAAAAAAAAAAAACAAAAACATTAATTTTACGTTTTTGCAGGGGGGCAAGCCTCCCTGCACCACCCACACCCCCCCTACTTAAATATTCTCACTCCGAGGTCGCACTATAGTGGGGAAATGGGAATTATCCCTTATCCCCCCTGTAGTGCGATCTCCGGAACAGGCATACTTACGCAAAAGTGCTTTTCAGTGAAAAGCACTTTCGCGCAAGTATGCCCGGCCAAATCTGTTTCAGTTATGTTGCCGTTCGGTGATCCGTACGGATCCCATATATATAGATATAGATATCTATCTATCTATATATATATATATATATATATATATATATATATATATATATATATATATATATATATTCCATTCCTAAAAAGGAGAATTCAGAGGGCGGAACAAAGAGAAAGAGGACACTGAAGGCACAGAATATTCAAAGCTTTTTTTTCAACTTATTCCTTTATTTGCTCTTTCATTAACAAACACCTTAAAATCAAATGTGGAATTCAACCAAGCAAACAGCCTGAATTGGTGTGTAAATTACCAAAATTACATAACCAAACTACCAGGTAGCTCGAAACTCAAACCAAGATACTTTAATACAAATACAGTTAAAAGCCACGATTAAGCACTATCATCACTGCACACAATGCAGACATCATCAGAATCATTGAATAACTATGATTATAATTGTTATCACTGACTTCTTATTAACTTTGGATTGCATTTCTTCATTTATCTCTTAAGCTAGAAAAGTTAGTAGGATTACGTTGCTGCTACTTGTTTGTATATAAAAAACAGAATGTTAAGAACATTGTATATTAACATTTTGTGTGACAGAAGGATGCTAAAGAATTTGAAGAGTAAAGCATCCAAAACACTGGTAAAGAAACTTGGGCAGTGAAGGCAGAACAATTGTGGATACTAGAGGTGATGGAGATAAAGTGTCTGAGACAGATATTAGGATGTGCAATATGGAGTAGGGGAAGAAATGAGGACATCTGATTAGAAGCGAAAGAAGTTCTAAAGGAATGTAAAAAATTGACGGTCTGATGAAAAAGGTTTGGTAGAGATAGGAGGAAGGCAAGATGAAACAAAAGCATCCAGCAAAGAGATGGCTGCATTGCATGACAGAAGAACAGCAACAGGTTGACAGCAACCTCTCTTTTTACCACCACATTGTCACTGTGGTCAGAAAGTCCTTTTATGTGACACATCTCATTACTAAGGGTTTTGCATCCAGGAAGAAAGAGGTCATTGTCTCCATCTACTCTTCCCTCATTAGGCAAGTCATTGAGTACAATGCCCCATTTGATATGTACCTCACTAAACATCTGCAACAACTGGAGAGGCTGCAAAAGTACCTCACAAAGAGGATCCTAGGCCTTAAACATTTGTCCTATATGGACAGACTCAAAAAACTCCAACAATTCTCTGTCTCATATCGCCTACTTAGAGGCGATCTCTGCTTGACTTACAAAGCCATATCTGACACAGCTCTGTTAGAAATGCTACATCTGAAGAAATCCCAATCCCTCCACACCACACGCTCCAGAGACCTCAACCTCATTACCACAATCAACAGAACATGCTGGAGGGGATAGGTTTATAACCCAGAGACTGCCCATGCTATGGAACAGACTTCCCATACATGTCAAGCAGAGCACCTCACTGCCCCTCTTCAAGAGGAATCTTGAGTGGATGGGAAATAGAAAATTCACACCAGGGATCACTCCAGTGGCTTTACTTGACAGAGGCACTGGGAACTAAGGTTGGGTGGCACAATGCCAGGCTAATCTTATGAGCTAGGTTTGTAAAGGCTCCAAGGCCATTAGCCTAGTACACACCTATGAACCTATCAAACTATGAACTGTGAGAGTCAGGCATGATTGCCAAAGAAGTTAGGAGGGTTGCACTGAATCAGGAGAAATGGCAACTGACCTCCATGTAGAAGATGGGAAAAGGATGACAGCATATTCAGTCCATGGGGGCAGGTTGTATGCCAATATTCACAATGAAGCCTAAATATATTCTGGCCTTTCTGAACATACCAGAAAAACTCCAGCCAGTAATTATATGTTCTGTTTATTGCTTATAAATTGTTTGAACATTTGAAGTGTGATTTTTTTTGATAATGTGCTAATTGTTTATATAGGTAATTATGTATATATCATTGCAATGGCAAGTTACTGAAACAACAATAAGCTTTGAATCTTTGAAACCTGAAGTTTAATTTTGTGTTAATACACTTGACATGTATTAAATCTACTGCCTTTCTCTTTCTGATTGTCTTGATTTAGCCTTTTAGTCTGGATTGTTAGAGAAAATAGTCCCTGGTCCAGCTTAACTTTATAGTTTATGCACACACACGCACACACACACATATATATATATATATATATATATATATATATATATATATATATATATATGTATATGTGTGTATATATATATATATATATATATATATATATATATATATATATATACATGTATATATATATATATATATATATATATATATATATATATATAGCACTGTTATTGCAGTCTTGAAACAGTAATAACTAGTTTCCTTTTGTTACTTGGTGCCAGAATCTTGCCTCAACATCTCTCTGTGATATGTGTAACCAAAAACTAATTTTCAGTAGCAGTGATTTTAATTCTCTGAAGTTAAGAGGTATATGTTTAATCTAACATTGTTTATGCATTTTGTTTTATTTTGTTTACTTTTTTATGTTGTAAAACTATTAATTTTACATTGCTTATCTTTTCACTAACTGCATACCTTTAATTTTAAACTAAAAAAGCTTAATACTAATTTAGGGGACAATATGTCCCTTCTTTAGGATTTCACAAAACCCCCCACAAGGAAACAAATCACACAAAGCTATTATTATTTATTTTTGATATGAAATAAATGTTTGATCTCTCAAATTCATAAGCATCCTGGTTTCCATGCTTTTTGCTTTTCTCTGGCTGTCATAATATATTTCCAAGAGTTAACTAATTTGATAGTAAATAGTTATATTCCCTTGATTAGCCAACTCTATGTTAAATATGTTATCACAATAAATGCATCTGCATAGATTCAATTAACTGAAAAAATATAAAAATGAACATTAAGAGAACTTATACACAAATGTGTACTGATAAACATCTGTATGTATGCATACATGCATAATGGTGACCTAAAATTGTTTTACTGTAACAAAATGTCATTAATAATGTAGATAAAAGCTTGGCTTACTTGCATTAATAAAAATGAAATGTTGTACAAACAACAGTGATAGGGAAGTTGTACCCTCCACCCATATACTGATAGAATTCATTTGTACAAGTTTTTCTTGACCAAGATAACATATCATTTCACTTACTGTACTGCTTATATTCTTGAATAAAACTGGTTTGAAATAGGTGGGATAATAGTACATCAAGTGAGCCACATTAACACTTTGACTTACATCAAGGAAACAAACAACTTTAACTTTGTCATTAGCATGCTTTGCCAGTTAACAAATGAATAAAACAAAGCATCCATCTATATTATTGTCTGTTTATCTATCTATCTATCTATCTATCTGACAGGTATATACTCACATTACCATTTGTTCATAGTCTGTAGCAAAACTGAACATATATAATTATAGTGCATGCAGATTATAATTCATAATAAGTAAAATAAGTCACCCACTTTGTATCCTGTCACCTCAGATTCATTCTCCAGGGATTTTACATGCTCCCATTTCAGCAAAATTTTGGAATCAGTCGAATTCCACACAATCTTTTCTGGTGGTAGACTTGGTGCTGAAAATATGTGAACATAATATTAACTATCTTTCATGGGCTGAAATTAAGACACTGCACAACTGATTACATATTTCAGCAAAAGTGTCTATGGAACTATGCAGGATAAGTATTCAGTGACTGTAAATATTTGTTTAAGCACAACACAATGACAAGATTTGTAACTGAGAGCTATACAAAAGACTAAAATGTCTAACTCTAATTATACATTTCAATGTTGTGAAAGCATTAACAGAGCAAGGTGACACATTAAAGTCAGATAGGCATGCTCCGCATAACTGCAGCTAAGAACCATACCCGCTGGCTCAACAAATAGTACTTGTACTTGATCTGATAGCATTACTATTTCCAGATCCTGGTTCCAAAAAGGCTTACTCCAAATGATTTTGCTTTTTCACAGAAAAGAAGTAACTGCCCCATGGTAAGAATTCTGGTGTTTGCCTTAATAGCATTCCATTTTGGAACTTTACTTAAAAGAATCTCATCCACCTTAAACCAGACAAGGTATAAATTCCACTGAAAGAAAACGCAGCTAGTATTCAAAATGAGAATGTATCATAGACACCTGTGCACTTACACTGGTAGTCCTCTGCTAAAGTATAATTCACTGAAAGTATCAATACTTCTCACTACTAAAGCTTAAACCTTCAAGGCAATGCATTTAGCCTCATAAGACAAACTCTGTCTGAGAAACCTGACAGGCCATTTCATATATTTTCCTTACAAAATGTGTAGAACATAGTAGTTCATTTTTCAGAAATGAACTGTCTATGTCAGAGAGAGAGGAAAGCTAGTGAATGGACTAATCAAGTGTTTTTTAAGTTGTTATATAATGTTTTATGCAGTAAGGGGAGTAGAAAAGAGATAGATTTTGTTAGTGATTATATGTTAAAAATGACTCATACATATTTTCATACATATACACCAAATTTAGCTTTAGGTTTACCTCACAAGTCTTTACACAATTCAAAATTTTAAGTTTACCTTGTGTTACTTTAGCTTAATCACTGAGTGAAATAAGCCTATGTAGTCCATTACATTGGAGTGCCTTATCCTTCTTCCTCTGCCAATCCCTATCTTCTTTCTTTCCCTTTCTCTATCTGATCCATGTACCCTGACATCTTGGATGGCTCTGATGCATCGACTTTCCATGACTTATTGTGGTAGTCCTTTTCAAAAGCCCACAACCCTGTCTGTGAAAAACTACTTTTGGAGACCCAGGCAGTAGCTGGTACCTTCAAACTGCTGCCTGTGTTCCTCCATCCCTTTCTGCCATTCCTGTTCAAATGGATCCTTACATTTCCCTGCTATGAGTTTGTGTGCTAATATCTTGCCACATGTATCCTTGTTTTCAAGTGAGAAGAGGTCTAACTTCCCCTTGAGGCCATGGATCTTTCTGGTAACTTTCCCCTGAATTTCTTTCAGCACCCTGATGCCCTTCTCCTTATATGGCCTCCCGAACTCCATGTAATACTGAAGCTGTTTTCTTCCCAAGGCCTTGTAGAACAGAAATGCTTGCTGTTGGTTTTTGGAATCATATAATTTGTATCACAATGTTCATTTGTGTCAAAATGTATTAGAACATCCTGATATATAATTTTGTAGAAAAAGATTCAGACATTTTTGTTTAAAAACTCTGAAGCAAAGCCAAAAGCTTTGTTGGCAAAATAGGCTATAAAAAAAGGTGCTATGAAATATATTACAACCATTGATCAAAAATAAGCAGCAATATTATATTAAGAGACTTATGAATTATGTAGCTCCTCAAATGTTATTAAATATTGACACCCACTTCATTACATCTTCAGAAACACGTAACATAACAGATGATGCACGGTGCAGTTGCTGTTTAAAAACATAGACATCAATTTCTCTTGCAAGCTCAATGTAATTTGGTTATGTCCAGACAGGCAGACAGGATAGATAAGTAAAAGCTATTTATATACTTATCATTCTTAGACATTCTGAGTGCTTTACAGAATGAAAACAATAAATAATCCTCTCAGCATAAACAGCAAATTACTACATGCTCAGTTTATGTCGGCTAAAGAATTATTACTGCATTTCTAAGCATAATGCGTGTATATCTAGACAGTAAAGTAGACATTGCCAAACAAAAATGTTTTAATATTACTTTAAATCCTTTAAAATATATGAATATATTACTTGGGCATATCAGTAACTGTTCACTGTTTGCAAGGAAGTAGCCTACTTTTGGAGATGCCTCGGACAGGGGCAGTGGGTACCCCAGTGTCATTTTATATTTGACTTATTATGATATGATACATTAACAACTTCAAAGGGGAGTAAGGGAGCTGGGAGACTGATGGACTAAATGCTTCAAGCTGGGTGTATCACATTGGCAAATATGATAAAAATAATTGCAGGTAAAATCAGCAGGTTTTGGAAAGTGCTTTAAGTCAGTAAAGGTTTATTTATTTAAGAAAAAAATGCTTAAGCCACAATGCATGCAGCAGTTTGTGAATACTTTGTTTGTCCTCTTAAATTACCCCATTATGTAAGTATAGTAGTCCAGGCATGGAGGAAAAAAATCAAATGACTTTCTCAAGACTGCAGTGCAATCAAGAATCACAGTACAACTTCATCTGGTAAGTTCCTAAGGGATGTAACATACAGTTCTCAAACTTTATACATAAATTTAGGGTAGCATGTGTGAATGAAATTATCTCTGTCTCTGCTGAAGTACTGCTCATCTACCAGAACTGCATTTAAAGAAAATGCTTTGCACTATAACAAAAAAAAAAAAATGGCAATGCAGGTCCAGGGAGGCAGATCTTCTATCACAGCCACACTCAGTCCACTCCCTTCCCTAGTAGTGATACAGAGGTACTCCATCCAATGAAAACATTTGTTGCACAACAATATTTACAGCAAGAGGGCAGAACCATTACATTGCCCTCTGCTATGACTGTGGACCAGAGATCCTTCAGAGTGCACTGAAGGCACATGATCTTAGCCTTTTGCAACACTGGCAGTAGCACAATTCAGTACTGGGAATCATATTTCTGAAGGACCACATACATGCCATACTGGACATGATTCTTGTATGGGACTGCACACAATGTATATAAATAGCAGGTCCCATTTCATTCATCTGGACTAACGTTTCATGTTAAAGAACATCCTGGCTTTACGATTATGAACAGAACATTTTTCTCTGTTACAACTGATCTTTTTTGCTTTATGTCTCTTAATAGTTTACATTTATTTCTTACTAACTACCACTCAAAATCAGTGTACAGTAGACTTCTTAATTTCATATTTCTCACGATAATTAAATGTAATTTCCAACTAAAATACATTTCAGACACTGAGATACAACTACAGTTTGACCCTGGAACATATTTATAATTAATTAGAAAGACTTGAACTGTACCTTGAACTTTTAATTTTTCTAATAAAAGCTAGACCCATTGACTTAATCACTACTGTTTGTTGGCCATCATAAAACGCTGAGTTAAAGGGTTACTGTGCATGACAAGCCTGATTAAAAAAAAAAAAAAAAACAGACTGAGGTTTTAATTAAATAAAGAGTAAGTTAGACTGAGCTTATGAAAATGTAGCAATCTGGAGTTAGAGGAAAATCCAAATAAATCAAATGCAAAATTGAATTCACATCTCCCCAAAGTTCAAGTCAGTTTAACAGGCAATTGTTCATAATGGGCCCAAATTGTATTTACCTTCTTGGCATAAATAATCCAGATAAAAAATATTATGATTTCAACTTTAATCATTCATGGATGACAAATAAATTATGATAATGTTTGTTTATAAACCTTTTTGGAGATGTTTTTAAACTTATATAATTCTGTCATTAATACTTTCTAGGTATTTGACAATCAGCCCTTTTTAGACCTGATAATTTCACTTCTGGCTTTTGTAAAACCTTTATATATAAGCTACCAAATAATTTATTTACATTATTTACCACTATCCAGAAGAGAGGCATTTCAGATGCTATTGTCAACCAGCCTACAGCTATTTAATTATATAAGGCAGATATGGATCCCTCAAACCCAAGTAACCAGCATTGCTTAATGAAGACTCGAAGATTTAAGTCATACATATGAATTACATTTTCTCAACGCAATCTTAGACATAACACTAATAATATTTGTAAAACTTGAGCATTAATTCAGTGACATTTAGGAGAACATTAGTTCTTAATTTCTCTTCTTTTTAGTTTTGCAAAATCTGAAATGATAGTTTTCCATGACTTTTCTATTTTGTAAACTCCTCATGCCACCCATTACCTATATATCTATCTGTCTATATATATATATATATATATATATATATATATATATATATGTGTGTACCTCTCTCTCTGTCGCTCGTTTATATATATATATGCATACACACACACACACACACACACACACACATATATATATATATATATATATATATATATATATATATATACATATATATATATGGTTCCAATTCTAACCATAGAAATTTCAAAACATCGAGGTTCTGATCATCGAGACCAGAACATCGAATTTTGAAACATCGAAGGTTACAAGTGTAACCAAAAAACAATTGTATGCACGGGGGCTTTGCCTATATATATATATATATATATATATATATATATATATATATATAGAGAGAGAGAGAGAGAAAGCATTTGCTGAATTCATTAAACCTTGGTTAATCCTTAGTAGTAGTGAATCCTCTTCTCCATTGGAAAAAAGCAAACAGAAGTTTTCTCTAAAAATTTTTATTAGTTCATAGGTTCATAGGTAGGTACTAGGCTATGGGCCCAAGGGCCTACGTAAGCCTAGCCAGCAAGGTTCCCTGGCTTACGCTACCCAAGAAAGTTATTTTCCTGTGCCATGGATGAGTACTTATATACAGATCTTCCAAAGACAGGACACGTTAAAGTATGTTTACCTTTAATTATGTTTGGGTATTGGGAGTGGTTAGCTGTAGGATGTTGCAGCTCCCATGTGATTGGCTGAAATAGGACACTATTTGGAGAGATTCTGTTGGTGAGATTCCTCTAGCCTTAGCTATGAAATGTTTAGCTTCCCTGTACAGGTTGGTGGTGAAATTGCTCAAGTGTCAGTAGCCCACAGGATAACATCAAACACTTTTTCCCAAAGAAAATAATTGTTGGTGCAGTTTCTAATTGTCTGCCAGCAACAATTCAGTTTTAGTGAGATTTTTCCCTTTTTCAAGTTTGTGTGACCGTGGAGTTAGCATATAAAAGATCGGTGGGTGTGGGGAGTTTGTCACCGATATTGTGGGTTGCAGGGGGACTTGTGCTCAAGCAAAACTACAAAAAAAAAAATGCACTTTTTGCCCTTTTGTTTTTAGGGCATTTTTTTAATTATTTTGGAATGTCAGCTTTCAGGAAGTCAGTGTTGCGTAGTAGAAATTAACCTTTGGCTGTCCAGGCCACTGTCCTTTTCCATTACCAAACAATTTACATTAACAAAACCAAAATTTAAATATTTCTTTTTCAGAGAAAAAACAATATTGGAGATGAAAAATTGTGTGTGACGTTCACTATCATACTATAGTTTATTATTTTGTGTTAGTGTTTATGTTTCATTACACCAATCTAATGTAGTTTATTCAAATTATTTTCTAAAAACTCTTTCAGATAAGCATCTTCAGACTTATCAGAAATCAATAGCCCAGCCCAATTTTACAGGGATCATATCTTATAATTTAGCCTTTGTGAAAACTAATACAAAACTATGGACAGAATCCTCGTTTAAATATGGCTGGTAGCAAATAATTGTTCATGCCTGCTTGTATGGAGTTGTGTATACAGTTAATTACTGTCAATGAATTTCACTAGAAAATCTTTCCAGTTATGGAAGCCATCTCCAAACAAAGCACAGGGAGGAGACAGAATTAGCAACAATGACCTGAGAACACTTTGGCAAGAACTTACAGTACCGTTATATCTATTATTCACTAGGTAATATAAATATGGGGAGATTCCTCAAGATTGGAGACATGCACTTATTAAGCCTGTCATTAAGGGAAATGGGAGTAGGACAAACCCAGAGTCATACAGACCCTTAAGTCTACTTTCATGTTGTGGAAAAATAATGGAGAAGGTAATACTGGATAAGTTATTGTCAGAACTGGATAGGTTGAGACTTGAAACCATATATCAGCATGCATATGTTGAAAACAGATCTATTACCACCTGTAACATGATGTTCTATAACAATATAATAACAGCTATGAATGAAAAATTGTGCTGTGATGTAATTTATATAAGCATTTGACAGGGTCATAAACAAAACACTGATCAATAAATTAGTGAAACTAGGTACTGATGTACTCTTGATAAGATGAATAGTTGCATAGCTTACAAATAGGACATGGCAAGTATACAGCAACTGGACAGGTGAAATCCTTGGTTATAGTCAGGGTGTCCTACAGGGCTCTGTCCTATGCCATTACTTATTTAGATTGTATCTTTCACACCTAACTTTTTATCTGAGGTGTTCTATAGTCTATTTGCAGACAAACTGAAATTGGGTAAACTGATTACATGTGTTACAGATAAGACATGGCTGCAAAATAACTTGACTAAATTGACCATTTGGGCACAGGAGAATAATATGCTGATAAATACATAAAAAAACTAAGCATATGAGATTTGGGAAACATAAACTGAAAGGTGAATATTTAATACAGCACACAGTGATTGAAACTGTAGACTCATTTAAGGTCCGAGATATATGGGTAGATACAGCTATGAATTTTTCTAATCATGTCAACCAATTGGTTAATGATAGTTATAGAACTATAGGTTATATAAAAATATTTATAAAATCTAGGAAATCAAACACGATGAAGTCATTGTTTGTTAGTTACATTAGACCCACACTTGAGTATGGAATAATAATATGGAAACCCTATAAGAAAACAAGCATGAATAAACTGGAAAGAATACAAAGGAAATATACTGAGGGTATCCCTGGATGTGAAAATTTAAGTTATTATGAAAGACTACAATATCTGAACTTGTACAGTGTCTCTTACAGATATCTAAGAGGAGAGCTTATTCAGGTATATAGGGCATTTAGAGACAGCTACCTCTGGGTATGTTTGGGGTTATCAAAAAGTACTAGAGAATCGTCAGACAACCTATGTAGAAGATTCTATAGGAATGAGAAGTGTACTAATTGGTTCTCTAACAGAGTAGCCGATGCATGGAACAGACTACCAAATTACATTAAAGCAAGTACTAGTTTAGATATTTTTAAGAACAGCCTGGACACTTATTATAAGATTAAGTGTTCTGGTATATTGGCAAGCTAGAAGGGCATTAATGCCCGTGCTTGAAATATTTGTCTGTATGTATTTATGTATCTCTTGTTGTTGAAACATCCTTCAGATTTACCATCTAAATTTGTGTTTTCAATGTAGTACCTATTTTTATGTGGTTGAATATCCATAAGTTTTTTTTCAGTCTGTGCTAAATGACTGTTAATATCTCAGTTGTACAATCTATTGTACGGACATTCACATGCTGTGCTTATAACACATATGTTGTTTGTACAATCATAACTGAAACACAATGAGTTAACACATACAATGTTTGAAGAATCATTTCTGAAACATGGTGAGTTATCAGTAAAGTTTACAAAGTCAGCTGGTGATCTTGACAGAAGTGTTATCAACAAGACAGGTCTCACTGGAGATCAACCTTTGGTACAGTCCAACAGCTTAGATGCTAAGCTGTTTGTCCTACCAAACGTTTCACTGGTAACTCATTCTGTTTCACCATCAATGATTTCCTTTGGCATACCATAATTACAAGTTCAGCACCGGTAAGTTGATGTTGACTCAAAAATCTCAGACAATTTACATTCAATGAAATATAAAGAAGCCTTTTTTGTATAATAAGGCTACTTAAGAACACCAGACAATATCTCCCTGGTTAAACAATGAATAAAATAGAAGTAAAAAAACAAAAAAATATATGTTCTAAATTAAATCTCAAATACATGATTCCCATTTCTGAAAATCTTTATCTAGATTCATCTATATTCTTCTAAATTATATATTTTTATGTCTACCAACTCTACAACCGTAGCAACTCTACTTATATATTATTAGCTCCAATGTCACCATATCACAAACCTAGATGATTTAAGTGACCCAAACCATTTCAAAGAAATGACTTCATTTTCTTACAGTGTTACAGTAGCATCTTAATTCATTACTTCCTATTTATTCACATCACAAAACTCTTTCCTCTCATGATAAGAAAAAAATAAATTGCACACCACCATATTCAAATGTACAGAACATTTCATCATCTCAAGTATATTTTTCACACAGTATTTCACTTCCTGGTAGTATTCAAATAATACCTTCAAGCATCACTTCCCCAGCTCACACACACACACACACACACACATCTTCTGCATATTCCTTAGATTCAAGAAATGTCATTTGGTAAAATCACACCTTTTACAGGCTGTGATTCACTCTCCAACTAATAAGTCATTTTATTTTGACAAAACTGTGAACCTTTGTTTTGTCCTGCCTGGAGTTTAGACTGTTAATTATAAGCAATGCACTTTTTTCTTTATAACAAAAATAAAAGTGTAAAGTGATATTTACTTCATTTAACAAGAGGAAAACAAATCATACATAGAAATGCAATTTAATTATACAGACAATGATATTCAGAATATGAATACGTGTGGAAGCCAATTATTAGCAGAAAATTGTATGATCTCTAACTCATTTCTCTTTTCCAGCTGTAAAGTATCTATGTCTAGTGGACTAACTAGTAAGTTAGCTTCACAGTATGACCACCACTGCCTTCCTGCCACTTACTAATAAACCACAACTGCTTTCTGATGGCATCCCGAGGCATGTCATTACATTTTCATCATTAGTTTGCTGTGAGAAATTACTTAGATACAGACAGCTAAGGAATGATACAAAAAAATCTGCTACTACTGACAAAAAAAAAAAAAAAAAAAAAACTATTACTACCACCTACAACAGAAACACCAGTACAAACTCCAAATGTTTTGGGCAGGCATAAATAAACTTCTCCACCCAGGACAATCCACCACCCCTACCTCCTCAACTACTAATCAAAAACCTTCAGGAGAGGTTGTCAATTCCTTTAACAGCTTTTTCACTGAAACTATCCAAAATCTAGCTAGTCAATTATCCCCCAGTTGCCCAAACCCTATTACTACTACACCCAGTTCCCAACCCATGTTTACCTTTCATCCAGTCTCCACATCATTTATCCGAACACTAACTAAGGGACTAAAACCTACTACCTTATCTGCAGATCTCCTCCCAGCTGAGTATTTACAAAAAGCAGCCGATGCCATAGCTTACCCGATCTCTATCCTGATCAGTTGAACTATATCTGAATCCTTCATTCTCTCCATCTGGAAGATATCCCATGTA
The DNA here is from genome assembly GCF_019279795.1 of Protopterus annectens. Lineage (NCBI taxonomy): Eukaryota > Metazoa > Chordata > Ceratodontiformes > Protopteridae > Protopterus > Protopterus annectens. The sequence goes on along the minus strand of NC_056739.1, from coordinate 1,447,520,879 downwards.
ATCCCACTCCATAAAGGGGGCAAAACCACGGAACTCTCTAATTACAGCCCCATAGCTGTTCTATTACCATTAGCCAAAATTATGGAGAAATGCATCCATAAACAGTTACTGAACTATCTTATCATGAACAATCTTCTAACAAACTCTCAACATGGTTTTAGACCACACCATCGTACCACCACTGCCCTCCTTTCCTTCTCTAACATCATAAATCAAAACCAAAACAATAATAAACTCTCCTCAGCTCTCTTTCTAGATCTTTCCAAGGCCTTTGACATGGTAAACCATCACCTACTTATACAAACACTAGAATCCATTTCCCTAGACACCCAGGGTATCAAATGGTTCCAATCTTATCTGAGTGGTAAACAACAGGCAGTTCTTTGGAAGGACTACCTATCCACCCTTCTTCCTATAACCCTCAGAGTCCCCTAAGGCTCCATTTTAGGACCACTCCTATTTTCTATATTTATTAATGACCTGCACAAAATAATCCCTAATGCAACCTGTATTCAATATGCAAATGACTCGACTCTTATATGATCCGCCACCTCCCCAACAGAGCTGCAAACTTTATCCCAAAATGCTTTTAATACAGTTGAAGATTGGCTCCTTAATCTAAGTCTCTTATTAAATCCAAACAAAACCAAACTACTGCTGTTCTCCCCAACTCGTAAGTCCACCATACCAGCCTTTACCATAAAATCTAACAACGGTACCAATATTTCTCCAGATCCCTCTACCAAGCTACTAGATGTAATAGTTGATAATAACCTTCAGTCTGATTTGCATATTAACCATACAATTAAAGCAATCAATAAAAAACTTGGCTCTCTATACAAGATTAAACCCTTCCTAACTCCCCTAGCTAGGACTGTTATTGCCCATAACACCTACTCTCCACCCTCCTCTATGCCTCCCCCCCTTATTCACAAACTTGAGTAAAACTGACCTGAACAAACTTTTAAGCTGCTATAATCACATTGCTAGATTTGCCACCGATACAACCTACAGAACACACCACTGTCTTAACCTTAATCTTCTAGGGTGGCTTGAGTTACCTAACCTACTTCAGGTCAACCAACTAGTAGTTGCCCATATGATTCTCTATCAATCTGAAAAAACGCCTGTACTTAATAACCTCATCCCCCCCTACCGTAACCTCAAGACACTTAGATCAGCCAACAAAACCTTAGTTCACACTTTCACAGCTAATAACTTGGCTGGGGAATCCCTGTTTACCAACTCTGTTGGCAAATCATGGAATTCACTTCCTGCTGACCTAACTTCAGAACTCTTGCTGTCTCAATTCAAGAAAAGTCTTATACAATACCTTAGAACATGATGGCTATGTCCTTGCTCTACACCTGACTAACTTCTTCCCCTTAACTGCGTGCCTAATGAGAACTTCTTGCCACAATGAGACTGTATCTTAATTATAAGGTATGATTTTAACAGCTCTGTAGTAAATTTATGTGACTGAATGCTCTTTTTAACCCTTTAATGTATGTAAAACTGCATTGGAAACTGTATAACATGATGTACATGTATATATAAATAGTTTTTGTATGTATGTATGAATCTATGTATGGAGCTTTTCTCCCCTGGGCCTCTGCTGAAAAAGGACATGAATCTAGTCGGACTATCCCGTTCAACAAATGTAAAATAAATAAAAATAAATAAATAAATAAATATTTCCATTCAAAAATACAGCACTTCATTTAATGACAACAGGTGATGTGGAGTTATGACTGTATATGTAAGTATAAACAAAGTGAGCAATCTTACTTATTTACTAAGAGCACTTGCACATTTTTCAGACTTAGCCAAGGGGCACTGTCTAGTTAAGAGACTTGCTCAGAGTTAAACAGGAGGGAAACAGAGGCACGGGGAATTAAACTTTCAACTATTGAAGGCATTTTGTTAACAATTCATAATCTTAACCGTAATACCCAAATAACTTTCATCTCTTTAGAAGTAGAGATACATTCACTGCTGCAGTATTCTTAAAATATGGGATTCCCTGCTGTGGAAGCATGACATCCGGCCAGTCTACTTTAAAGGTACACTGAACATCACTCAAATGCTCCTTGCGTAGCATAGGATATAAAGGTGATGTTCGGGCCTACCATAGTCAGAACTTCTTTGCTGCCAGTCTGATTGTATCTTTTCAGTGTGGGTCTGTTTGCCTGCATCTATTTTCTGCCAGTTGAATGCATTTTCATTCTCCGGTGACTACATATGCCTGCTTGCTGACTTCTTTGCAGTTGCAGATAAGTGGCCCACTGGGGATTTTGTTTTTATTGTCTTGTTTTGTGCTCCTTGGGGTTAATGTCATCCAGGAAGGGTAAATGCCAGTGTGGGAGACAGATTCCCCAAAAGGACTGCCATGATAAGTGTTTTTGTCTAGGAGCTTCTCATGACGATACATCTTATTCAAGTTTTCAGACGTTCATCCCAAAAACCCTTCTCAGTAGACTTTCTTTCCTTTCCTTCTGTCTTGATAACCAGCATCTGAAGCTTCTCACTAAAGATACAATGGAAGTAATCCCCTGCCCCAAGGATCAGTGATTAGGGAAGAAGAAGGTGAAAAAGGTATGACCAGAATCTTCCACTGTCCAGCCTCTGCCAGATGTTTCTTCTCAGGTCATTACAATCTAGAGGCTCGCCCGACTGTGTTGTTGGATTTTTCTGCCATGACCGTGTTGGAGGCTGATAATGATCCAGCTGGCAGCACATCCAAAGAGGCTTTGCAGGCATTCATCTTGGAGTATCAGAGGAATCCACGGTTGATTTTTTCCAAGGGGCCTAGGGGAGTTTCTCCATTTTTAGTTGGGGAAGAAGTTCCTATTATGCTTTGTGAGTGTCATCAGGGGTCTGAGCCTTCTCAGATTTTTTGGAGGGGGCATTCCCTGAAAAAAGAAACAAAAACTTAAAGATGTTTCTTCAGCTCCTAGAGATCCACAAATTGACTGGCAGGCCTTTACTCACAGGCTATTTACTGCTTTAATGTCCTTAAAGCCTTTTCAAGGAGTTTCAGTCCCTGCTCCTCCTTGGTCCTCTACTCTTCTTAAAAGGCCTAGAGAACAGGATTCTTATGAGGATGAGTTGGATTCCGATGATGAGTCCCTGACTTATTCTACTCAAATTCCTTCAACTTTGGACTATGTGCCATTGGAGGAGGAATCTATTAGTCCTGATATTTCTTTTGAGGAAATTTCCTTTGGGAACACAATTTCTAGGATGATGGATTTTTTTTAAGCGGGGTTGTGCTGAGGTCTCTGATATCCATAAGAGGTACTATCGGTTGCTGCAGTTGGAATCTCCTAAGCATGTGACTGTTCCTCCTGTTTTGGCTGCTTTGCTGGATGCTTTTTCCAGTGCCTCTCATGCACCTGGTTATTTGCTACCTGCTCCAAAGAAACCTGACAGGTTTTATATGATGCCCGAGGATTGTTATTTTTTTATATAAATGTCCTGCTGGTGACCCCTCTGTAGTGTCTGTAGCCTCTGAGTGGTCATCGCAATTTCTTCCTTCACTCAAGTTATTGCCTTCCAACAAGGACAACAGAGCTATGGAAAGGCTGGGTAAGAAGGTTTACACTTCTGATATCCTAACTTTTAGGGTATTGATTATCAGGCCCACATGTCTAGGTATGTGTCAGCTCTTCTTTCTTAGGCCCATCAACTTATTTCTGCTTTTACAGACTCTGAGGGTAAACTTTCTGTAATTTCCTTGCTAGGGCCTTCCCCTCAAGTTATTCATCATTCTATTAAATGTAGTTATGATGCGGCAGATGCCTCTTCTAGGGCTGCTGTTTTTGGTTCAGTGATGAGGAGGTATTCTTGGCTTAGGCTTCAACCTCTACCTGATGCTATTAAGGCTAAATTTATGGATGCCCCTCTGAATTTTAAGCTGTTTTCCCTTCAGATTCTGCTTCTTCTCTTACATCCTGAGGCCTATGTGGTGTCGTTGGATCGAAAGAATGCTTATCTCCATATTTGGAGCCATCCTCTTTTCAGGATGTTTTTGCATTTCTCTGTTGCTTCCTGGCATTTTCAGTTCTCTCCTTTGCCCTTTGGCCTTTTGACTTCCCCAAGTGTGTTCACCAAATGCCTTGCTCCTGTGGCTGCTTTTTTGCAGGCTTCAAGTGATCCAAATATTTCCTTACTTGGATGACCTGTTGATTCAACTGTCCTCTCTAGAGACCCTTTTGCAAACTCTTTATTTTTCTCTTTCCCTTCTTCAGAGTCTGGGGTTCACTATACATTTCAAAAGGTCTTCTCTGAATCCTTCTCAGGATTATGTTTTTCTGGGTTGCACGATTTAGTCAGTGCCAATGCTGGATTCCTGGTCCCCTCCAAAGGCCTTAACTCCCATTTCTTTCTTTCACACTCTTCTTCCTCTTGCTTCCATTACAACCAGAGAGTTTCTGTGTTTCATGGAATCCACAATTCTGATGCTCTGTCTGGCCAAACTTCACATGAGAAAGTTTCAGTGGTTTCTGAAGTCAGTGTCACTTCAACATAAACATCCTCTAGACTTTGCAGTTCTTCTTCTTCCTTGTCTCAGACAGGAACTTCACTGGTGGATTCAGCAGTTGTCTCTAAATCCAGGGATCCCTTTTCACCCCCCCCTTCCCTCCCAGGAATTGTTCACAGATGCTTCCGACATGGGATGAAGGATGACGTTTGGCTCCCTAAAAGTTCAGGGGGTATGGTCACATCGTTAGAAGATGCAGCACATCAATGTCAAAGAAATGAGAGTTCTTCTGTTGGCTCTTCAGGCCTTTCATCCTGTTTTCTCACCAGGGCCTCAAAAGGTGTTCATGGACAATACCACAGTGATGTGGTATATCAACAAACAGGGAGAAATGAGATCTTATCTTCTCTGCCAGTTGGCACTTATGGTATGGGATCTTGCTGTCAAGTATCAAGTGACTCTTCAGGCAGTTTATATCCCTTCCAGTCAGAACATCATGGCAAACACTCTGAGTACGTCCTTAACTCAGTCCCATGAATGGATGCTTCACAAGGATGTGTTTCTGGACATTATCCATCAGTGGGGTACTCCTCAAGTGAATCTTTTTGCCTCCCCTCTAAACAGACAACTTCCTCTGTTTTGTGTCTGAGTCCCAGGTCCTCTGATGTGGAGGGTGGACACCCTCTCATTTTCTTGGAAAGGGATGTTTCTTTATGCATTCCCTCACCTTCCTCTCATTCTGAAAGTCCTGTTCAAAATTCAACAGGATGCTCCCAAAATCCTGTTGGTGACTCCCTTTTGGCCACAACAGCACTGGTTCCCTCTTCCTCTGCATTTATCCAGGGGAAATCATCACAAGTTACTTCACAGCATGGATCTACTCTCACAATACAAGGGATCTCTTATCGAGCCCCGCCTGTCCATGCTTCAACTGACACTGTGGTGATAGGATTTTGATTCCTCATAGACACCTTATTTCTGAGGATGTGCTTCAAGTCCTGCAAGAGGCCAAGAAATCTAATACTAGGAAATCCTACTTATTCAAATGGAACAGGTTTTCTATTTGGTGTCTCTCATTACCTGATCCCACTTACTGTGGATGCTCATTTGGTTCTCCCTTATTTGTGTGAGTTGTTTAATGCTAGTTTGGCCTATTCTTCTATTAAGGCCCACTTATTGGCTATCTCTGCTTGTCTGCCTTTTTATCCTCCTTTAGCTTCTAGATTTGAGGTGAAACAATTTCTTAAAGGCATCCTTAATATTAGACCTCCCAGGAAGCCTGTTCATCCTCCCTGGGATCTTATTTTTGTTTTGGAGAAGTGGACTCGGGTTCCTTTTGAACATGCTGTTTCAGCTTCCTTGCAACATTTTTCCTGGAAGATAGTTCGTTTGTTAGCTCATACTTCTACCAGATGGGTGCCTGAGTTACAGGCCCTTATGACTTGTCCTCCTTTTTTGATCTTTCATGAGGACAGACTGTCATTGTATACTAACCCTTCTTTTATGCCTAAGATGGTTAATGAGCTATCACTTAATCAGTCTATTACTCTGCCTACTTTTTCTTCTCTCTGCAAACTGACCATGAGAGGGTGCTGTACACTTTGGCTGTGCATAGGCAACTCAAAGTTTATTTGGATAAGACTAATGTTATCAGAAAATCTCATCTGTTATTTGTTTCTTTTCATCCTAGATCTTTGGGACTTGCTGTATCCAAGCAAACTATTTCTTCTTGGATTTCTAATGTTATTTCTTTTTGTTACACTTTTCATGGCAAAAGCCTTCCCTCTTCAGTCAAGGCTCATTCTACTAGAGCTGTGGCTTCTTCCGGTGCTTTTTTCAAGGGCTCAGTACTATTTTTTCTTCTTGAAACAGCTACCAGGACTTCTATGCATACCTTTATGAAACACTATAGGTTAGATGGTATCTCTAGAGCTATGGCTGGTTTTGCTAGTGCCATTCTTCATGGCTTTTTAGGGGGATCTTCTGCTCCTTCCCCCTCCGTAGCTTCCTCCTGAGCTTTGGCACTCACCCATATAATAAATGCAGCAATGAATCTAAGGAAATAGTACAGATGTATAAAATCTTACCATAATGTCCTTGCTTTCACTGCTGCAGTATTTGCTCTCTCCCTCCTTCCCCCTAGTCATCTACCTTCTTGGATGTACAGATTACCTCTTGGGTTCCTTGCACTGATGTTCCTACTGGGGCAATCAGTTCTCACGAAGGTAGACCTGAACATCACCTTTATACCCTACACTACACAAGGAGCATGCGGGTGACATTTAGCATACCTTTAAAGCAACAGGAGTCTTTATTAGACTGGCTGGATGCCAGGCTTCCGTGGCAGGGAATCCCATATGTTAAGAATACTACAGCAGTGAAGGCAGGAACATCCACCATTATGGTAAGATTTTACACAACTGTACTATTTTCTTATCAAGGTATTTTTTTTCTCTTTCAACATAAGTGAATGCTTGTTCAGACCATCCTTGAAGATAATTGTTTTGCTGCAACCTCCTATTATTCCTATAGCACCTACCTGCAAAAGATTATGCAGTTCAGAAATCTTACACTAAAGCACAATGGCTTTTCTGTGCTGGAAAATACAAGTTTAGTTTGTTCAGTTTTCTTCCAGTGGTTTGGCATAACTTCATGGCTAATGCAATGCAGGTTCTGATGAGCTTCTTGTCTTTGCTTGTCAAATTCCTATCTCATTTTTTTTCTGTCCTAGTATCTTCTTAGAACTTCTTTAGAAATATGTGCATAGTCCTGTTATCTTGCATTGCAAAGTGCCTAGTTTTCTTTCAAATGTAGGCTCTAGAATTAGGCTAAATTCTTTGGAAGTAATATTATCAACATCTAAAGAAGGAGAAACAAATTCTGTTTTAGTGGACACTGAGGTGACAGGGGCAGCTTTGGACACAGATGGATGTGGTGTTGGTAGCAGTGCTGTTTAGCCACTGCTGATGGAGCGTCAGGCCTGTATCATGGATGTTGTTGTATATAAATGTAAAATAAATGGAGAGACAGAATAAAAAGCATAAAATGGAAAGAATAGTAAGAAAGAGGGTAGGGGAGAGAAAGTTATGCATACTATGAAAAAATGCTGCTAAAACATAATCTGTCTGATTATTTTACTATAATGCATCTGTCCTGAAAGACTCAGCCCACCATAACAATGATGTGTCTATATACAATCCAGACAGGACCTGAGCACATAGCCTTCAGCACCTATAATCTGAAAAACAATGCATTTATAGCTGAGCTTCATCAGCAGTCTAAGAAAAGGTTGCAGAGAAGCATACACTAATGGTGCATGTCACACATTTGCAGAATGAAAGACACAACACACAGCTCAATACAATGGACACATCATGCTGATGTGGTACTGTATTCAGAAGGACCATTGAAGCACCCACTCAGAAAATGTAGTCTTGACATATATGGCCTCAAGATGCAAATTCTTACTGTTTTATTGTTGTATTAAAGTGTTACTGTGTTATGCTATGAGTGGTCTTGTTTGCAGCCTCAGAATAAATTAACCAAGGTTGAGAATAGAACCCAGACTCATCAGCATATCCACTTCATAAGTTCAAGGCTCAAGCTGCTCATCGTTTTGTACACTCAACCTGAACACTGCTGTTAAATAAGCATTAATGTCAGCAGCCAAAGCAGATTAATAAAGTTGGATTTCTGAAAGTCAAACTAGTGCCATGGAGACCACATACATACATTCCCATGGCACATAGCAAATGCAGTGCTGTAAGGTACAGCAAACACAAACTGCAAACAAAACTGTCATCAAAATAGTCTACTGATATGGGAATTGAACCCACTGGCAGCATAATAACAGGCAAGCAGTTCATTAATATGTTGAGCCGCAGGCACAAGTCCATGGAAGCATGCAGCCTTGACATATATACAATTAGCCATGTGGTGCTCCAGTCCAGTACTAAACATGCTAAACCTAAGCATCAGTACAGCAAGGTTTAACACCTATATCCTTTGTGCTGAGCAGTCCCTATATGGGTAGCTGTAGTTTTCCAGATATCAGGCAAAATCACAAATGGCTCAAAGTTGTACAGCAATACATATTTTCTAACATTCCTGTTTGGCTTTTAATAACAACTATTATCATGGCATCTTGAACAGCAGAACTTTATTTGATAGATCCTAAACTATGACAGTATACAACATAACTTACTTGTATGGAGACAATTTATCTTCAGTCCATTAGACTGCTGGCAAATGATAACATATCCAAAAAATAACCTACTGCTGTGAACATTTGATAATGTGGCAATCCTTGTAAAAACCCATGCCTGCCTTCACTACTGCTATGACAACTGAGATGATTATTAACATGTGAAGCTGCCCTAGCTGTAACAGGTTTACTCACCCTGGCACTCCATGAGGTGCTCAAACCTCCTCCTGTGAAGCTGCACATTCTCTGCAATCTGTTCAGGGGGGTGGAGAAAGAAATGGGAGTGCATAAGACATTTTCTTGGAGAGAGTGACACTTTGCACATGGAGGTTTAAGCCAAGGACAAGTTACAGTACACAGCTGATGGCTGCAGGCTCACCTCAGCCTCACATCACCAAGGAGCTAAGGATTTCCAAGTCTGAATTTTTTGGACAGCCATTTTTCTCCCATTTACCATCTGACACTAGAAAGGTAGTTTTAAAATATGAAGCTATACATACATACGCAAAATATGTTTGTGTTTTGAAAGCCAGCATGTTATAGCCCAGGTACAGCATCACTGCAGACATCTGAGCAATGTTACTGCTATGCTGTTTAGTGATGAACCATGACTGTAAACTCCAAAGCACCTCTCTGACTGGCAAAGGAGCAGTCAATTTAAGATTAATTTCACTGCCCTTGTGTGTTTGACCAGTTGGCATATGGTACCATCCAGTGCCACTACAACAAATGATCTTGTGCTGTTCTCAAAGATTATATGTTGCTCTTCAGATGATCACTAATGTGAGCGATAGGATGAAACAAAGATCAGATAAAATAAATATTGCTTATTACTCAAAGAAACATAACAGTATTGCATCTAAGACAGACTTGGATACTGCAGTACTGGGCTGGACTAAATGTAACGCATTCCGGCCAGGTAATACAGTTAGCTGCTGATGTTTAATTAAAGGCAAGTGCAACCTTTGAACAGTTTTATGGTTCAGTACATTGACCTTGCAGACTGGCCATATATACAGCTGTACATGGAATAGCTCAGAGGTCATGGTGTCATGACCTTAAGTTATTGAATCAGTGGTACAAGCGATAGTGAGATCACTGCAAATTGTGAGTTGGTGTTTCATCATTAATACTCCTATATGAGTATACTGAGTACCATTTCAGATTGTGAGTATTTCTAATTACCAGGATTTGTAATGCAGACAAACTGTCAGTCTGTTTTGCAAGTTTCACCTGCTATGTGCGCTTAGATGCCCTGTGTGGGGCATGGGTCAAAAAGTGATAGCAGGGCACTAAACACAACATTATTGTAGGTGTGTCTGGCAAGGGAATATAGGGTGGGGAATTGTCAACAAGTAAACATGGGTGAATCGTAATAGTTCAACAGCATTTGCACAAACACGTGATGATGTGTTCCATTAAGTAAAGGTGAATTATAGTTTAGAATAAGGTTAGGAAGTAGGATAGCAGAGGCTGACAAACACAATAATAATGCAAAACTGAACTTTATGCCTCATCTAGTCTGTCCTTAGCAGGGGCACCTACATTCAGAGACAACTATGTCACACAGGAATGGTCAATATCTAGTGGGACAAGATAGCAACAGGACTTCCAAACAGAGCATGTGTGACATTTCAGACAAGCTTCACCAAGTGACACTTATTTAAGAGTTCAGCCCAGTGACATATCCATTTATTTTGGAAACAGGAGTTGTTGTGAGCCCTGCCAGTAGAAGCTTGTGAGCTTCTTCATTTGTATGCTTCACCAGAGGAACTGTAAATGCCTTATTTTGGACTGCCTGAAGTCTGACTTAGTATTGCAGGCTTGGGGCATTGCCCGAGTACGCTTTCATTATAAATCCATCGCAAGACATTTCCGTGGTTGCTTGGAGCTATGTAGTTCTTATATTCTCCTTAGCATGTATAAAAAAAGGATATTAAATGATGTATATATTACACTACATATTTTTGTGGTATTTACTGTTTGTTCTTTTTTTTATTCCATTGGCTGCTATGCTATGCTATAAAAATTGCCCTAATTCATTATCAGAAACATCAGAAAATAGTTTTCTGATGTAAATAAAATAAAAAAAAAAAAACTAACATTATTAAAAACATCTTCTGCAGTATCCCAAGGTTTTGCATTTATTGACATTTTAGTACAACATCTATAGCTTTATACATTAGCAGCTTGGAGGGAAAATATTGCCATACTCCTCCTCAGAGATAAGCATAACCTTTATTTGCTGAATTATAATCTACACGATGTGTTTTGAAACAGAGTTAAGTCAGAAAAAAAAAAGATAAGGTTATTTTGCACTCTTGCAGAGGATAAGAGATAGAAATTGGCAAGATATGATAAACTGCTAGCCCTATGAAAAAAAAGCAGACCCATACCACAAAATAAAAGGCAAGAAATTAAAAGAAAAAGAGAAAAAAGAAATGAAACAGTAAAATATTTAACTGTACATATTATGGCTAGCTGAAATGCAGTATTAAAAATTATCTGGACTGTAACATTTAAAAAAAGAAGATACATACGTGGTTTTTTAGTTGTCATGCTGACTGTAGGGCTAGACGGTCCTGTGCCAGCTGTGTTAAATGCTCTAACAGCAACTTGATACACTGTGCTGCCTTTTAGGTTTGGGATTTTGGAGATGTTCTTATTTTTTCCATTAACTCTTATTTTCCTTGCGCTTTCTTCTTTCTCACCATATTCCCAGTATTTCACCTGCAGAGGAAAAAATGGGATTTAACTTCTTGAAATGCTATGAAAAACATAAAGTACACCAGTCTATACAAGAAATATGATTACTCAACCCCAAACTGTTTTAATAGTAATAGACAATGTAAATATAAGTTTTAGCAGGATCACAGAAATGCATGTCTGGATATATGTGTGTGTGTGTGCACATGTGTGTTTACAAAATATATGTGTATATGCACTACCTCTATCTGTTATATATTCCAGAGGCAGAGGAGGGGGGAACTATTCTGGAAGACGTCGCCCTAGAGGCGGCGGAGGACCCCGCAACACAGGAGACCGTGAATCATTTCATGGTTCCTCCTTCCAGCGTCCCTATAGGACTGCCCGACTGCCAGTCGGGGGTCGATTTTCGGAGCATCCAATTGGCCTGGGGTTCCATCACCCAGGATCAGTGGGTGCCTCGTATCATCGCCGGAGGTTATACCATTCCCTTTATCCATCCCCCTCCATCGTCAAGGAGAATCCCGGACGTACCACCCAGTCAGTGGGATCAAGCAGCTATAGAGGTCACAAAGCTGCTCGAAAAGGGAGTCATCCAGCCAGTCCCCGCAGACCAGACCGGATTAGGAACTTACTCAAGGTTATTTTTGGTGCCCAAAAGAACAGGGGACTTGAGACCCATTCTGGACCTCAGCCGCCTAAACCGCTTCGTAAAAAAGTCCAAGTTCTGGATGGTCACATTACAGTCTATTTTCACGTTGCTGGAAAAAGGAGTATGGATGTGCTTCATCGACCTCAAGGACGCTTACTATCATATCAAGATAAACCAAGCGTCCAGGGTTCATTTACGCTTCCGCCTGGGAACCAGTCACTTTCAGTTCCAGGCCCTGCCCTTTGGTCTCACCACAGCCCCCAGGGTGTTTACCAAATGTCTGGCAGCTGTGACGGCTCACCTGAGATGTCTGGGATTCCAGGTGTTTCCATATCTAGATGACTGGCTCCTCTCCACCCCCACCAGGCATCTCCTCACTCTAGCCATGTGTGCCACCATCCAGTTGGGTCATTGGTTAGGAATCACATTCAACTGGGAAAAGTCTGTATTGCTGCCATCACAGCGTGTTGCTTTTATAGGTGCAGAGCTAGACTCTGTAGTGATGCGAGGATTTCTGCCAACAGAGAGGATAAAGATATTACAGGACCAAGTGCTAGCCTTGCTGCCTCGATAGAAAGCCCCAGCCAGGATGATTCTTCAGCTTTTAGGATCGATGGCTGCTTCCATTCTTCTGGTCCCTCTGGCAAGACTGCATATGCGAGTTCTCCAATGGCTCCTATCGACCCAGTGGTCATACCAAGAGCTGCCACTATCCCACCCAATTCTCATTACAGAATCCTGCCGGCGGGATCTTTGTTGGTGGCTCCTCCCCTCCAACCTGAACCAAGGGAAGTCATTCCCCCCCCCCTCCCATTGCCACACTGACCACGGACACCTCCCAGATAGGGTGGGGGGGGCATTATCTGGGCAGGATGGTCCAGGGCACATGGTAGGATCATGAAACCCACTTGCACATCAATGTTCTGGAAATGAGGGCAGTGCTCCTAGTGTTGCAGGCACTGCACTCCTCTCTTCTAAAGGGTACCATCGTGGTATTCTCAGACAATATGTCAGTGGTTTGGTACCTAAACAATCAGGGAGGAACCAGGTCTTACCCCCTGTGCAGGGAAGAATGAGAGTGTGGCAATGGGCGATCGCCTCCCAGAGGTTTCTGGTAGCAATGCACATTCCGGGGAAGTCCAATGTGATAGCAGACAGGCTGAGCAGAGTTATTCTGATGCCTCACGAGTGGTCCCTGAACAACCAAGTAGCGGCTCACATCTTCTACGAGTGGGGATTTCCCTGCTGTGACCTTTTCGCCAGCCCCTGGAATGCGAAGTGCAGTGACTTCTTCTCCCTGATTCCTCCTCCAGGGGAGTCACCCAGGGACACTCTTGTCCACAATTGGCCCTCCGGTCTGCTCTATGCCTTCCTTCCGGTCCCTCTACTACCAAAAGTGATTCAGAAGGTGATCCGTTTGGGAAGCAGCATGATTCTGACCGCTCCACACTGGCCCCGCCAAGTTTGGTTTCCCTTCCTCCGGAAGTATGCAGCGGAGGGTCCTTGGATTCTCGATCCAGTTCCAGACCTCCTGACCCTGCAGTCGGGTCAGCCCCATCTTTCTCTGTGGACTCTCAAGCTAGCGGCTTGGCTGCTCCACTTCCGTCATTAGTCAGACAGCATATCCTCTTGCCGCAGGTGGTCCGGATACTGTCTTCTTAACACAGGGCTTCCAGTAAGGTGTTATATTCCAATAAATGGAAGAGGTTTGCCGTTTGGGCCCAGCGGCACAACCTTGACCCTCTGACTGCCCCAGTTTCAGCAGTACTAGATTTTCTGGCAACACTTTTTCAACAGGGTTCCGCTGTCTCCACCGTTAAAGTCCAATTGGCAGCGATTTCTAACTACCATGTAGCCTTTGAGCCCTCGCTCATGAGTCATAAATTGTGCAAGGCCTTCCTCAAGGGAGCTTGGTTACTTCTCCCTCCGGTGTCACAACCTGTATTGCCATGGGATCTCAATGTGGTTCTAGGAGCCTTGACGTCTCCTCTCTTCGAGCCAGCGGCCACTTGTGACATAAAGTTCTTATCTTGGAAGACCAGCTTCTTGGTAGCTATTACATCAGCCAGAAGGGTTTCAGAGATTCAAGCCCTCTCTGTCAAAGCTCCTTATCTGATCTTTCATAAGGATAGAGTCTCCCTACGGTTGAACCCGTCATTCCTTCCTAAGGTTTCTTCTCCTGTTTGTCTGCAACAATCGATAGAGCTACCAGTTTTCTTTCCAAATTTTTCATGTGAGGCAGAATACAGACTTCATCAGTTGGATGTGCATAGACAACTGAGGTTTTATTTAGACAGGACACAACAGCACAGGAAGTCAGACCAGCTGTTTGTGACCTTTGCAGACAACAGAATTGGCAAATCAGTAACCAAGTCCACTATTGCCAGATGGATCAGGGATTCAGTTTCATTTATTTATGCATCAACAGGGAGGGACCTTCCATTTCCAGTTAGAGCTCATTCTACTAGGGCTATGGCAACTTCAGTGGCCTTCCATGCCAGACTGTCTGTGGATGAGATATGTGCGGCAGCCACTTGGGCTTCTCCACATACCTTTATTTCTCATTATAAATTGGATGTGGCATCCAGGGATCAGGCGTCCTTTGGTTCCACAGTACTCAGGACTGTCTTCCAGTGAGCCTCCCAGGATCAAGGTGCTAGGGACGCTGTCCCATCTGTCAAGAATGTAGGCGAGATAGGATCACATTACATCTTTTAGTTATGTACTTACCATAACGATAGATGTATGGGATCCATCTCGCCTACATTCTTACATACCCGCCCTCCTTCCCCCTACCTGTTGGATCTGGAGGAAACTCTGTTGTGTTGGTCACCAGGAAGTGTTGTTTTTTCTCTCCTGCCATACGTTTTTCTGGTTGGATTGGTGCTTGTGGATGAGTTATTGTGGGGCAAACAAGATCTGGGGGTTTGGGCAAGGTGCATCCTGGGATAGGGGGTTGGCCCAGCCAGTGAGAGACTTTGTGCTTTTGTATCGGCCGAGTTGGAGCCGATTGTCGGCTCAGAGCCCATCTGTCAAGAATGTAAGCGAGATGGTCCCATACATCTATTGTTATGGTAAGTACATAACTAAAAGTTTATGCTAATGCTACTGAGCATGTGCAGATTTATTTGCTTTTGCATTCACACCAAAATGAGGCACACTTTTTGTAGTGTCCATAACAGTTAATAGTAAATGGTGTCCTTTCATATGTAAGGACATAAGTTATATCAGTACTGACCAGGTCCTATTCACTGTCACTGAAAGAAATGTTGTGTATCTGAAAACTGCACCCTTTAGCTAAAGAAACAAATATAAGCAATAAAGCTGTTATAAACAAAAGCATAAATGGATGTAGAAGGACTTGTAAATATCAGAGCCTGAAAGCTTCATCACAATGCAAAAATGCACCATCTTTTACAGAAAAAGGAAGTACTTGAGAATGTGAGACTATAACGTGAGAATGGATATGACAGGCTCATGGTGGTTACTGAGACTGTAGCAGCCTTCCAGAAATTATCAAAGTTTAAAACAATTGCGACAAATTTCATGAAGTCATGAGAGAAACTGCAGGTGTCTCTACAAAAAAGTGAGTTAAATATAAATTTTTGGCTATGCAGAATTCAGACCTTGTATAATAGATGGGGATATGGGCATACTATCTAGGTCAAGTGGTCCTTTTATATCATCTTAAAAGTACGAGTGACAACAAAGAGCACTAACTGGGGTTAGATGGACATTTGTGTAGTATGAAAACAACCTGGAGCAGTTTTTGTGCTCATTTTAACTAAGGCCAGTTGAGCAAATAGTTTACTTTTGTTCAGTATAAGCTTTTTCCTCAAATGTATTTACTGGCATCATTCTATTTTATTTAAACAGTTAAATAGGTAGGTAGATAAACAGGTAGACAGTATACAGATTATATTAGATACACTGGATATATAAATAGACAGACAGATGGATAGATAGATAGACAGACAGCCAGATAGGCGGATAATTCATTCTATTTTTAAGGAGACCTTCACCTTTCCCTTAACCTCCCTGACCCTAGTATGTTGTATAGATTGTGAGTGTGTGTGTGTGTGTGTGTGTGTGTGTGTGTGTGTGTGTGTGTGTGTGTGTGTGTGTGTGTGTGTGTGTGTGTATGGGAGGGTAATTGCAACACCAGCTTCCTTTTTGAATGTAAATATCCAAAAACAGGCAAGTTATAACCACTTGGCATATTTGCTGCAAGGCATCTTGAAAAATAAAAAAAAACGGCTGACACATTTATCTAATTCTGTACTATTTTGAAAGGCATAGTAAAATAATAAAATTTTCCAGTGCTGTATAATAATACAAGTATATTTTTATGCTTTTATCTGCTTGTAATGGTGTAGCACAAAGCATCAATATGTTCCTAGTAACCGTGAGTTATAGCTGGTGGATTCAAAGTGCAACAAATATAAAGTGAAGCAAAATGAATGTATACAACACTCTTATTCTGATTAGTTACAATATCATTAGAAGGGACAGAAAAACTCAACACATCAATTTCCTTCTTATTTGGGAAATAATATTAATAGTACAAATTTCCATTTGGTGTTTTCTGTGAACAATTTAGTTGTAAAGTTACCATACTGTGATTGACAATGAAGTATGCTAATTGTGTATAAGCATAGTTGCAGAGTTCTGTAACACTGAAAAATGGATTTTCACTGTGGAAAAGTTTTCTTGTTTTACATTAAGGTCATGTTTGCTGGACTTATTATTTGAACCTCACTGTATTTGATTATTTGTATTGTATTAATATGTAATGAATCTATATTTACTGATTGCAAATTTTCTCAAGTAGTGCTGATTTTCGATTATTGTACGTTCATATTATTACTTTAACCTTGACATTTTTCTCTGTTTGTATAAAATTGACTATTTTATAACTGGAGCTTTTCTTTTAAGGGCCTTCACTGAAAAAAGGGTCTACCACAACCCAGTTAAACTACTCCAGTCAACAAAAGTGATAAATAGTAACAAATAAATAAATAAATTATATTTATTATTATTTTATTGTTATATTTTCTTGCCTACTCTTGTATGATACATTTTATGAGGTTTGGGGAAAGGCTTGAGATTTAGGTCTAATAATTTTGGTCATAGATCTTGAGTTGTCAAAAGCTATGGCTTCCATCCTTTTTGCTGGTATTTTAGTCTTCAGTCACATAATACAATTCTTTATGTTATTTGTTGGCCGTAAGAGTGGCTTTCAGGGAGATGCCATTGAGTTCCGATCCTAAAAGAATGCTCTCTTTAACAGTTGTGCCACTTCTGGCGTTCCCGTGTAGCACATACTGTTTAACAAGGTATTGTATACATTTCCCTAGTCCCATTGCTGCTGAACAATAGAATATAGGTTACGGTAATACCGGGACTCTTATATCACCATCTTAGGACACTGATAAAGTTAAAACCCATATGCCATCTTCCTTCACTGTGAACATGAGTCTCACTTTCTTCAGACTACTTGCTTTCTTTATTTAAATAGTGTTATTCTATCAATTTCTAAAATCATTTGTCTTCATTTATGTGAGCAAATAACTTTTATGAAGATTCTGAGTATACAAGCCAATTTCTTCAAACAGGCCTTGACTCAAATATGTTTGTAATATACCACAAGGCAGTGTGACAGTGGAGTAGTTATACTAGTCCTGGTTTGCAGAGAACAAAACTTCCAACATGAGGGTCTTGGGAGACTTGTCTTCACTTCTCATATAGTTGTAGAGTTGAAACCATTCAATAGAATGCACTTGCATAACTAGAGTTTGATGGAACAGTCACTGATAACAGTTATCATATACAAAGCATCATTGCTCCATTGACAATCTATTGGGAAGTCTGATGTTATGAATTAAAACAAACAGATGAGCTATAGCTAGGTCATTTGGATCCATGGTCAATGCATACTCCATTTGGCAACCTCACCCAACCTCCAGATCTGATGACAAAAAAAAAATATCCTTTCTCTTATCTTTCCAACACTGTGCACTCTTATCCTTTCAGAAAATGTTGCAATGTAATGCTGTGCACTCTTACCCTTTCAGAAGATGTTGCAACAGTCTATACTATTTCCTTGATAGAGTCTTTTATATCATTTAAGCACTGCTTAGACCAATCAGCAATTGTGTCCCATAACAGAATTCTCACCACTGTTTGAATAAATGGTAATCAATCAGTTTACACAATTAAAAGATCACTTGCAAGGAAAACATTTAATATTGTCTGCAGACAACCTCTAACACCTTATGATCATGGCATTTACTAACACCAGATACAGCTTTGACAAAGAAGGAGCATGAACGAGAGTCAGTACGGAACAGAGCCCAGTATTTCTGTGTCTGTATCTACAATTATGTAATTCTGTCTCTGCTGAAATTAGATCTGAGCCAAATACCAAAACAGTACTAGAAAAACTAAAAGAATATGTACTGACATGGAATAACTATTTCTGTATTTTGAGCCACTTCTTCCAAAGGTATAACATAGACACTTCCTCACCTACTACTCTATCGCTGCATTAACAGAACTTTCCCTACTACTCATATCACTTACTCTACAGTGAGACTGTCTATCAGCTACCAGCCTGTTTTTTCTGCTAACATAATCAAGTCATCCCAGTCTCCTCAGGCCTTACACCTCCATGTATAAACATATTCCACACCTCGACTATTGCAAGTTATAGGGAAAACACTTCTGAATTTGAATGGAAATATGCAGATATATAATTACAACTGTTTTATATGTCATTACTGAAGAACAACTTTGTTATAAGCTAATAATTTTTTGTAGCTTCATTTCTGCTTTCACTACATTTTTCAACTTATTACTGTTAGCTGTGTTATATTTGCAGACAATGAACATTGTAAATAATAAATATAATAAATATATTTCTAACATTCTATGCACTCTGTGTGATATTATTCTCCACCGCTGAAAGGGATGCCTTGGTGTCTTAGCCTTTCCAGGTGAGCTAACAGAAATAATGAATTACTTAATTAAATAAATAAAACATAAAATAAACTCAGGGTTAAGACTAGTAGTAGTATATTAGGACTACTAACTAAATAAGTACATAGGGAGAAATGAAAAGGAGCAGGAACAGTCATTGAGACACTGCCAAATACGTCCAAAGAATACACAGGCCACTAAAATTATGCATTGGCCAGGTCATAGCTGAAAATGGTCTGCCAACTAATCTAATTACACAATTAAGGAAGTGGAAATAAATAAATAAAAATAAAAATAAAAAAATAACCTGATAAATTTTGAGGAGAAGTTTGAAACTAGAATCTATTTCATCTTATTCCTTTTTCTGCTGGATATAAATGAAAAAAAAAATAATGTCAGTTTATGATGAAAGATTGCATTTAATAATTTAAAATGAATGCATTCAGAGTATTCAAATTATTTTAGTGAAATATTTGCTGTGATATAGGCAGTAAGCAGAAGGAATAATTAAATCTCAGGAGCAGACTAATCTCTGTTTATGAAAAATATCCTGAAATGCAGATAGAGACAAAAAAGCAAGGAAAGAGACATAACATATGCTCAGATACAATTATATATTGAATTGATCTGATATGAATACTTTATGTTGCCTGGATGGGCATGTATATAAATAAAACTTCCAAACATTAACACTTATTCATTTATATATTTTATATATCCCAACAAAGATATGAACAGACATAAAACTCAGAATAAAATAAGATAAAATCATATGCATATACACAAAAGCCAGTACATGTTTACTTCTGAATAGCGATATAATCCAGACAACTTTTCTTTTGCCTTTTCACAAAGAAGTCTAGATAGAAATAACAGATGTTCTTTTTGAATAGTTTTCAGTTCTGTGAGTTGTATTACATGTATTTCAGTTGAAATACACTGTACCTCTTAAATTTACAAATGCCTGTCAAAACTGCCATATGATTCCTTGATGTCTATTACTTTAGAAACAGCAGTAAGTTATTTCATTGTTTTATGTGAATTATAAGTAAACATTCACAAAAAGCATCAAATTTTAAATTTTCATCCTTACCTCATACCCCTGTATCCTTCCTCTGCTGGCATTTTCATTGATAATATCCCAAGAAACTTCAATTTCTGATGATGACAAACTTCTTGCATATATCCTGACTGGAGCTCTGTTTGGTTCTACATAGATAATTAAAAATATGTTGTAAGTTTCCAGGTTTTATTCACATGCTCTGCTTTAATACTGTAGCGGTGAAAATGAAATAAGACTAGGAAGTGGGAAAGCATCATTACTCTGTTTAAATAATCTCTTTAGACATCAAAATACCTGTGATGTATAATCCCATGAGAAACTTTTCATCAGAGGTCTCATTTCTATCATTTACATTACTTATGTAAAGATTATCATAAAGTCCATTAGTTTAATATTTTGTTTCCACTTTTATGGCAACTTATATTTATTTTCCTCAAGTCTGGTGGATAAAGTTAGAGATTTGTTATAAAAGACAAATTATTAGTGGTTTACAGTCATCACAAGATCCATTACCAGATATCATTATTTTAAATTCCCACTGCTGTACGAAACTGTTGCATTTAAAAAGTTAATTATGCCCTTTCTCTTACTCCTAGGTACAGTGTAGTTAAAGGTTTATCTGACACTATCCATGGTTCTCCATTACTGAACTCCTACTGCTTGTCAAATGAAATATCAGTGACTTCTGCTCAGTGGGCTAGATTAATCACACATTCACCTTGGCACACTTATGAAACTGATGGTCACTGACTGCTGAAAAGGCTGGACTGTGCCATTGAGTTACATATATTGAGAGCACTACTGAAATAGAAGAATGTACATAGCTATGGTTTACTACTGTTTTAGCGATTGTTACAGTGTCGAATTGCTTAATAATGTGACCAGAAGGTCACAAAATGAGAATGCCAATTACTACTTGTTCAAACAATGTCAAGCAAGTCTGTGTGGTCAAACAAGCAGTATTATGTGTGTGTGTGTGTGTGTGTGTGTGTGTGTGTGTGTGTGTGTGTGTGTGTGTGTGTGTGTATACACACACACACACACACACACACACACACACACACACACGTGTGTGTGCAAGTGTATGTGTGGGATTACCTAAAGTGATCTAAAACCAACATAAAGCTGATATTAGAAATATCTAAACTGAAAAACATCTAAATAAAAACATTGAAAAAAAATCTAACCACATTCAAAACCAACGTTTTTGTGGGGGGGGGGCAGGCCCCCTTTCACCTCCCCATACCCCCTGCTAATGATATATATCAGCAGCTTCAAGGTCACACAACAGTGAAGAAAGTGCATAAACCCTTTTCTAGTAGAACTTCAGTTCTTTCATTTTATAAATATTTTTGAAGACATTTTTGTCTTCTGTTGAGGGCTGTAGGGGGCATGGATTTGGGTGGGGGAATATGTTTGGCCAGATTTGTTAAAGAAGCCTACAGTGATCTGAATCCGAAGACCATTTTTTTAACCTCTCTTGAAGAACTTGGGCGGGAGGGACTCTTGTATTGGCTACTGTACTGTAGGAAGCTAATTAGCTTTCTGCATTTTGCAGAAGCTCTTTTTTTGTGCTTTTCAGTTGAAGAGTCAAGGGGGTGGAACAGGCTCAAGGTGCTAGTTGATCCAGCTTTGCCTCTGATTGTCCTTAATGAGCTATGGTTTCCTGTTGGCAGGTAGGATGTTTTCTTCCTGGATGACCTCAGTATAGATTAGAATGATGCACTACAGTGTCATACAGAAGGTAACTTTAGTGCTACAGGCTTTCACCAAGTAAATAGAGATAAATGGAGCAGATTCGTTCTGAAGTTTGTCCTCATTTACTGGTTAAGTATTCAACAACCAAAAGCATAGCACTCTCTGCGCTTGAGTCATACCACATACCTTCAGTAACTATGACTATGACTATTTAGAATGGTTAAGTAAATAATCATCATAATAGCAATGATATTAATAGTAGTAGCAGGGGCGGCTCGTGGTATTGGACTGCTGGACTGCAGCCCTCCCACCTAGAAAAGAAAGAAAAAAAATCTGTTAAACTAAAAAACAAAAACAAAAAAAGACATGAGTCCAGACTGCAGTCCGGATAAAGAAACACAGGTACCCAGCAATCTTTGCTGCAAATACACCCAGGAATCATTGCGGGAATGACTACACAGAAGAGGAGGTCCGGACTGCATTGGCTGCAGGCAAATCCAATCAGGACTAAGAGGTGAGCTGCTCTCGTGGGATTACATCCAATCAGGACTAAGAGGTGAGTTGCTCTCGTGGGATGTTCATTGCGCGGGCTCAGTCAGGAGGTAGGTGTAGCAGGGTTTGGTCGCTGGCTGGCACAATGTCGCGGGTGGATTTTGGTCAAACATGATACATCATCAGGTAAGTGAATCTGGAGGGATTTGCTGTTTGTGGTTGGTCGCATGAGATTTGCTGTTTGTGATCGGTTGCTGGAGATTTGCTGTTTGGCTGTTTGTGGTCGGTCGCTGGAGATTTGCTGTTTGTGGTCAGTCGCTGGAGATTTGCTGTTGGTCGCTGGAGGGATTTGCTGTTGGTCGCTGGAGGGATTTGGTCACTGGAGGGATTTGGTCGCTGGAGGGATTTGCTGTTGGTCGCTGGAGGGATTTGGTGTGTGTGTGTGTGTGTGTGTGTGTGTGTGTGTGTGTGTGTGTGTGTGTGTGAGGGATTTGGTGTGTGTGTGTGTGTGTGTGTGTGTGTGTGAGGGATTTGGTGTGTGTGTGTGTGTGTGTGTGTGTGTGAGGGATTTGGTGTGTGTGTGTGTGTGTGTGTGTGGGATTTGGTGTGTGTGTGTGTGTGTGTGTGTGAGGGATTTGGTGTGTGTGTGTGTGTGTGTGTGTGTGTGTGTGAGGGATTTGTGTGTGAGTGTATGTGTGTGTGTGTGTGTGTGTATGTTTTCGTGTGTGTGTGTGTGTGTGTGTGTGTGTGTGTGTGTGTGTGTGTGTGTGTGTGTGTGTGTGTGTGTGTGTGTGTGTGTGTGTGTGTGTGTGTGTGTGTGTGTGTGTGAAAATTCCCCAGTTGCAATATACTGGTGGTTAGACTCATGGTGGTGTGGTAGGGAATACCTCAGGCTTGAACCCTGTACCTTGTATGCAGGTGTTAAAGACCTGACTTCCCTACCCACCACCATTTGTAAAAAAATTGCAGATTTTTGCCTCATATTTCATCTGATCTATTCCTCATAATATCTGTGGTTTTTAAATATTGCAATGCTTGAAATTTGATGATGCAGTGGTAGCATTGTTGCCCCACAGTTGCAGGTTATTGGGCTTGATTCTTGGCCGGGGTGCCTTCTTTGTGGGGGGGGGGCTGTATCTTCTCCCTGTGTTTGTGTGGGTTTGCTTTTATGTCCTCCCATGTTACAAAGACATGTCTGCATTATTTCTTCCTGGGCCTCTGCTGAGAATTGTTTATTTTTTGTTCCAAGTCAGACTGTCCTGATTAACAAATTGACAGGCATTTGAATTTCAGACTTCAGGTTTCTGAATGTTTACATCCTTACATATTTGATGGTACAGTGGCAGTATTGTTGCCTCACAGCTATAGGTTTTTCTGGTTTGATTCTTGGCTGGGGTGCCTTCTGTGTGGAGTCTGCATCTTATCCTTGTGTTTGTGTGGATTTGCTCTGGTGTCCTGCCATTTTACAAAGACATGTGTCTACAGTATTTCTCCCTGGGCCTCTGCTGAAAATTGTTTTTGTTCCGTCAGAAGTAAAATTGACAGGCATTTGAATTTCAGACTTCATATTATTCAGAAAATACATAGTAAAACAACTTTTTATTCTAGCAATAAATATATAGTAACACAACCTTTTATTATAGCAACTTTTTTAAGTTTATAAGATGACTATTTGAAATTTGTCCATATTTTTGGGACTGTAATACCCTGTTATTGGCTTGGTCCAGGTTTTTTGTGCTAAGGTTGACAGCTATGGCAAGAACTGAATTCACTGAATATGTTTGAGGGCTGTATTCCCTCATTACTGGGTTTGTCCAGGTGTTTTGTGCTAAAAGGTTGACAGCTATGGTGAGAACTGAATTCATTAAATGATAGCCATTTAAGTTTCAGTCTTCCTCTCTTTCACAAAGCAGCTGATTTGGCATAGTGGTATGTTGCTCTTGACTGTTTTGCACAGGGACCTTGGCAGTAAAATGTACGGTGGTAACACAGCATTTTTCTTTCACAAAGCAGGTGATTTGGCATAGTGGTATGTTGTTCTGACTCTTTTGCACATTAAACTTGGCAGTAAAAGGTATGGTGGTAACACAGCATTTTATTTTAGCAGCTTTCCAAGATTATACAAGCAATGTTTAATGTGTCCCTGGTTTTTGCCCTTTTGACCCACCCCAATAAATTTGGCTTTTTCCAGACTTCTTGTGCTGCGAAGTTGAGATGCAGTTGAGTATTGCATAGATTTTACAAGGAGCTGAGAGCTGCAGGGGAAGAGAAGTTTAGTGCTGATTATGCTAAGTCGGCTCACATTGCTAATAGCACAACAGGTTGTGTACTTGCTTTTGATGCAGTAGGTTGTTGGTTCTACTCCCATAAGGGGTGAATGCTGCCGTACTGAAAGTTAAGATACTAACTATGAGCCTGTTATGAGTTTGCTATCCATTTCCTATTGCAATATTACTAGCTTATTTTTAATGTAATTTAGGCAATTTATTCCTCAGGGGCATCAGACACTTTATTTTTGGATGAAGCCATGAAATATAAAGGTGATTGCTAGCAGCAACCTCTTCATTACAGATTTATTTAACGTGGAATTATTTAGATGACTTTTTTACTACTTCAGAGATTGTGCATATTTACTGATAATGGTGGACTGTAGAATTGTGCATATTTACTGATAATAGTGGACTGTAGAAGTTTGAGTAGACTTTTATGATGGAAATGTTCTGAATTGGGCAGTTTTGTTTCATTGTTTACTGGGAAAATGTTCAAAGCAATAGGAAGGTGTATCAAAGAGCACATGTATGTTTCATATGCAAGGGGCCTATGATTTGAAAACAGCCCAGAATTTATTTTTATCTGCCACGGGTAAAATGTATTTTCTTTGAATGTGGGTTTTAATGTTGTTTCAATGAATGTGAGTTTCAAGGGCAGAGAAGTTTTAATGCCAGGTTTGTTTAACAGATATCTTAGTGTTTGTGCTGTAAAATACAAAATACAACTTTCAAATGAAGTCCAACTCATCATAGAAGTAAAGCAGTATGCACATTAGTGTTTATGGTAAATGGTGTGAAATAGCCAAGTAATGGTTCATTGGAATGGCTGCAGAGGCTCCATTCAACCATGATTTTGTCAGGGGGGAAGGGCAGCAAACTCAGACAGGCCCAGCTGAACTATACCTCCCAACTGTCCAGATTTTCAAAGAATTAATAGATTTTTGCTTCTTATAGGAATTAAGTCACTGAATAATGATACACTGAGTTTCAGACTTCATAACCTTCAGAAAAATGCATGTTAAAGTAAGAGCTGTTCTAACAATTGTCTCACTTTATACAAGAGCAATTTTAAGTACTGTTTATATGTTCCCCAATATATTTGGCCTTGTTCAGGTTTACTGCATTAACAGATTGAAAGGTACATGCAAATAAATTGCTTTATAGAATTAGGCATAGCCAACCTCTCAACTGTCCCCGATTTTGGCTCAAAATGTTGCTCTTCCCCCTAATAATCCCTCCGCAAAATAGCAATTTTGGAAGAAAACATGGAGGGTTTACAATTAAGAAATAACTGTAATAATCAAAGTTATAGATTACTTGAAATGCATGTAGATTCTTTTATTTTGTCAGCTGCTCAAGTTAGCAGTACTAATATTAAAGTGTCCCTGCTTTGACAGGTTCCCAGCTGTATTGTGTGGCTATTTTATATTTTTGCATCACATTTTTGGTCCATTTTTCATAAAATTGTGTTTTTTGGCAAATTAGTGACAAATCACTAAAGACTGAAGTTAGAAAATGACAGACATTTGAGTTTCAGATTTTATACCCTTAAGAAAATTCATACTAATGCAAGACTTTTTCTATTATCTTTCTAAGTTTATTAGAGCAATATTTAAAAATTGTCCTTATTTTTGGGCCTTTGCCCACTTCTGTGTATGGCTTTGTCCAGATTTCTTGCTCTGAGGTTGAGAGGTATGACAAATGTGTCAGGGCCATCACAGTCAGCCAGAGACATTTCAAATTGTGACATGCTTGTTGCACCCCACTCCCCCATGTAGTGACTCTGGATGTGTTCAAGCAAGGCAAGGAGTAGTTATGCAGTGTAAATGTGCAGTGCCCCCCCCCCCATCCAAGGTAGACACAAGTGCTACAGTGGCTTTTCATCTGTCCTTGATTTTGCAGAACGGTCTGGTTTCTGTCATATTTTTGTACTGTTTTTATGCTTATTACTCAGATTTATGCTTATTACTCAAAGTGTCTGTTGCTCTGTGATTAAGTAGCAATGCTTTAATGACCATAAGGTAAGCTTGTCTGAGATCGTAAGATGCAAGTAAGCTTTAATAAGCATACTGTTAAAGAATTGCCAACATTGAAAGCCTTTCTGTTGTTGCCATGCAGAAAATACTTGACTAGATAATGTATAAGCCTTTGGTATTAAAGGACAGGATTCCATTATTTTAAAAAGCTCATTACACTTGTTGGAGACTTCCAGTCATCTCTACAGACTTTACCCATAAACTAAACAGAATGCCAATCATGTGTGGTCCATAACCTGTACAGTAATCCTTTAAGCAATGTATCCTCTGCTTGTTTCTTGTTTGCTTTTCATTTTTTACATTGATCATGTTTTCCCCATGAAACAAGTAGACAGAGGTCAGGCAGCAGGTCTTTTTTGGATAAGAAACATTTTTACAAGTGGGGGTATCACAGATTTCTACTTTCAGCATGTTACTTGGTACTTTAATAAAGCTGAATATATATTATAATTAGAACTGCAGTGCAAGGAGAAGTGGTTTGAGTTGAGTGCTTCTGGTTTTTCTTATGCTTGATTTTGACTGGCATTCCAGTAATGTATTTAAAAAGTAATTTATTTTTTCATGCCTCACAGCCTTTTGTTTCCTCTAGATAATAAGTAAGCTGTCATGCAGCCAATGCATTGAAATATTTTTATTCTTCTACACTTATTTTTGTCTTGATTGGACTCTCATAATGATGGTTTGCCACCCAGGGCAGCGTATTTAATTAAAGTTAGATTTTGTGGTTTTGAGCATAGCTCCTCCCCTTTCTAGTTGACCACACCCCTTCCCCTTGACCCCACCCATTCAGCTGTCTCCTGCAGCCCCCCTTTGATTTGAAGTCACCAGCCGCCACTGAGTAGTAGTAAAAGTAATTATCCATACTTCAGATGAGACATTAACCGGAGGTATTATCCATACTTCAGATGAGACATTAACCAGAGGTCATATCTGCCAGAGTTGGTGGTAGTTCAGAAAGATGGTGAAAGAATCAATTGTACCTATCTGGCCAAATGTCCCCTAGTCAGTATGAATGCCACCTCAGGTCTCCCCTGAAAAGTGGACCTAGGCATAGTGGGACTAACCTGGTCAACAGAGTTTGTAAACAAAATATCATATACAGTATAACTGTATTTTCTCCTAAATGTACTGGTCACTAGCTTTAGAAACCAAGATCCGGTAATATCTAGCTGTGTAATGTTTTTTCCTGATAAGTTAACTGAAAGAAAGAATAAGTATTTCCCACAAAACAAGGCAGGTAATGGAAGATTTTCAGAAGGAGCTCCCCACTTCATTAACTCCCTGGCCAAGCAGGTGGTCTTGACTAGATATACCTTGTCTGTCTTCCATGCCTTCAATAGTGGATCTAGAAAATTAAATTAAAGATTTGCAGTCGAAACACGTAAAGCTCTTCAGTACAAATGCATGGTGTTATTCATGAGACTCAAAGCCTTGAACTCAGCTTTATCATTCATTATAATTTAGCATGTATAGCCCTCAAATTATGATGATGAAAACATTTACAGTCAACTTACAGTAGCTCATTAATCATTCATTCTAGCTCCATTCCATTAGCATCACTTATATCCATCTGCCAAGAAGTTTACTATAAAGCCCTCACATCCTTTGACAGAGCTTGTTCTTGCATACTATTTACAGAAATATAAAGACTACGTTACTGGGCAGAAGTACCATAGGAGCAACCTGTAATCTCTACTGCCATGAAGATTAGGGGTATATAGCAGCTCCAGTTTTGTTTGCCATCACTTAACTTTTAGATATATCTTTCAGTCACTTTAAGACCAATATTTCCATTTGTTTTTTGTATTTTTGTTTGTTTAAGAGTGTAGTAGCCTGATCTGAAGTAGACTGGAAATAGCCATGGTCAGGGAGTTGCAACAGGAACAAGATAAGAAAAGTTCATGTTTTACAAGAAATAAAACAGGAAACAATTACAAATTATATAGATGGGTTTGTAAATAAATAAAAAAAAAATAATATCAAACACTGTAAAACATATGCTATACACATGCGAGCACACACACGCACACATACATACACACACACACACACACACACACACACACACACACACACACACACACACTCACAAACATATATATACATATATATGTGAGTGTGTGTGTGTGTGTGTGTGTGTGTGTGTGTGTGTGTGTGTGTGTGTGTGTGTGTGTGTGTGTGTGTGTGTGCATGTATACAAATATAGAATGAGGAACTAAGAAATTTCACAAGCATAATGTAGAGATACAAGATACCAAATAAATCATACTATGTAGTTTCCATAGATCTTCAGACTGAAGGAGTGAGTGGATTAGAAGTGAGAAGTATAAAGGGGAAATAGTACTATGTGGCTGTGATTAAGAAGGTAAAAGACTTATGAAATAGAGGGAGAATGCGCCATAGAAAAAGTGTGAGGGTTTAAAGGTCAGGCGAAAGAAGCTACTGGTATAGACAGATGTTTGGAAAACGTGCATGTTGGTACCTTTTCTAGGAAGCTTAACTTTTTTCTCTAAATCTGGAGTTTTTGTAAATACTCTAGATGGTGCTAGTGAGTGACTCCAATAAATTATGTCTAAGAACTTAGAATGCATAGTCGATAAAAGGGTGCTACTGAGCCTAGTAAACATAGGAGTACTCTTAGCTTTCGAGGAAAGTGGATATGAAATGTTGTTACAGCCAGTCTTGTGAGTTAATAGAGTATTATTTCAGTATATTGTTTTGGCTAAATTGACATGTTCTTTTTGCAGGACAGATTAGAAGCATTAATTTTAGAGTGACACAATGGTGCTTAGGTTTAGGGGAGAGATGAATGAAGCAGTTGATTGTGTTGTAGAGAATCTGGAGGTTCGTTTGTTTTTTCATTTAGGCACAGGGGAGTACTTGCAATGGCTATTCTAACTGTGGTGAAGGGAGATGTTTGCCTTTTGTCTTTGTTGGTAAGGCAATGGGGGACTTTACTACAAGAGAAAAGGACAGTTTATCTTTCATGGCGGTGATGTGAAATGACTTATTTAAGCTTAGATATAGAGTGACACCTAAACATTTAAAGGAGGCAATATACTTTTATAGTTATGTTAGTGCAGAAAAAAGGGTGAGTAGGGGGTGGCATGCTCTTTAGTTTGTTAAAAGTACCAAAAATATCACTTTGGTGTTTCTGGCATTCATTGTTAGTTGCTTACTTAGTGAAAAGGATGTATGTTATGGAGAATGTGCTGCCATCACCTAGAATGATACCACAGTACAAGTACAAAATGATTGACTTCAACAATTGGCTAAGCTTCTGGTGTCATTTTAAGGGGATCCAGTATCTGTCTGCCTGGGTTACATGGTCGACAAACCACGATGCTTTGCCAGAGATGGCCTGCACCTGTCACCCTTGGGATTCCGGATACTGCCTAAGGCTCTTGCCACCCCTACAGTGCCTTTTTTAGGCAAGGTTCAAATGACAAATTCACCACCGTAACAGGTACAAGCAAGCAAAATCTGAGGGTAATGCTACTCAATGCTAGAAGCCTAAACCTCAAAATGCACTCACTCGAGGCACTCCTTAAAATGGAGAACATCGACATCTGTGCAGTGACAGAGACCTGGTTCAAGGCTCCAGAGAGCACCCCTGCATTACTAGGCTATAATTCATACCACACCTCTTGGCCAGCTAACCCGGACCGAAACCCTAAAGGCGGAGGTGTGTCCATATTCATTAAGGATATCCACACCTCCAGGCTAGTTGCTAAGCATAATGCATCCAAGATTATCCAAATGTAACTAACTCTGGGCAAGACCACATTCCAAATTGTACCTTGCTACAGATCCCCCACCATGCCCCAGGATTCCCACTCCTCATTTCTTGATACATATTAGGGTACAACCTAACACTCTAATAATGGGTGATTTAACTACCTCACCATTAACTTGGAAAACTCCTCATGTACCAACTCTTGTGCTCAACATTTTCTGGAATTCATAAATTTCAACGTCTTGGATCAACTTATTCACACCCCCACCAGGGGCAGTAATATCCTAGACCAGGTCGTTACCAACATGGGCAACCAGTGTTCCACACCAGAGGTCAATTCCTCGTTGGTCAGATCCAACCACAAGTTAATCACCCTAGACATCCACATCCCACCCCACCCCCCATTAGGGAAACCACCGTAAAAAATTTCTCCAAAGCCAACTTCACGCTTCTTAAGACAGAAGTGACAAACTTCACGACACCCATGCTGATGGACATTAGAGATACGACCGCTGAATCCTACACAAATGCACTTTATAAGCACTTACACGAGTGCATGGATCGTACAATCCCTAACAGAACCAATATGCTATCCTCCAAAAAAAGGAAGCCAATCTGGTGGTCCCCTGCCATAAACAAACTCTACAACAGAAGAAAGAAACTGTGGCAAAAAAAGAGTAAAATCCCATGATTGGAGGAACTCCCTGGTCAGCCTCAGTAGAAGCTGAGATCCCTCATAAAATCCTCCAAAGCTAGTTATGAGAACAAAATCACCACTGATTCTAAAGACAACCACAAACCATTCTATAGCTACGTCAAGAATCTCAATGGCAACACTCAGATCTGCTTTGAGTTACAGCAAAATGGCACTAAAAATACAGAACCAACTGATATTGCCAATATCCTGGCAGATAGGTTCAGTGCTAACTTTACCCCCCTCTCATCCCCTAAAGAGCCCATCTCTAATACCAGAGGAATGCAAAGTTCCTGTAATCATGGCTGCACAGGTAAAAAAAAACACTCCCCAAAGCCAAGAACACAGCATCCATGGGACCTGACAACATCCCAGGCTGCGTTCTACATGGACTACAGAACAAACTGGCAACCCAACATGTTCAATCATAGCCTCACCTCAGGCTTTGTGCTCACTGAATGGCACACAGCAATGGTTAATCCCACTCCAAAAAGGGGGAACCACCACGGACCCTGGGAACTATCGCCCTATTAGCCTGATGAGCCTGGTCATCAAGGCTATGGAACATTTCATCATGCAACTTATAAACAATGACATTGGTAATCTCCAAACTGTGGACCCTACTCAGTTTGAGTTTGTAAAAGGCAGATCATGTCTCCTAAACCTGATAGACTTCTTTGAAGCGGTCACCAAAGCCGTAGATGAGGGTAAGGTGGTTCACACAGCCTATCTAGATCTCGCCAAGGCTTTCAACACCATCCCCCACTCTGGAATTATAGATAAACTAACTAAACTAGGTATAAATTCCTATGCCACAAGATCGATTGCCAACTAACTCACTGACAGAACCCGCACTGTGAAAGTAGCAAACTCCAAATCCAACTTCAGACCAGTGACAAGTGGAGTACCACAGGGTTCACTCCTGGGACCTCTGCTGTTTGGTAACTACTTCTCTGAAGTACAGGCTAACACAGAAGGTCTTTGGCTAATGAAGTTTGCAGATGACTGCAAATTAGAAGCCATAATCAAAACTCTTAATGATATGGACATCCTAGAGGGCCTCACTGAGACAGATGCCTGGTGCCAAAGCCATGGCCTCAAGCTCAATTCCAAAAAGTGCATTATCATCCCTTTTGGTAAAAACTCTGTACCCATGAACTACCACATAGGCGGTAGTCTACTTAACACCAAAAGTCTGATGAGACCTTGGGACACAGGTGGACAGCAGTCTCTCCTTTGATAATCACATCACCACAGTAGTCAGGAAATCCTTCTACGTGGCACACCTCATCACAAAAGGTTTCTCATCCAGGAAAAAAGAGGTCATTGTTCACCTCTACTCATCACTCATTAGACCCATTATAGAGTACAACACCCCTTTTGGTATGTGCCTCACAAGACATCTACAACAACTGGAAAGGCTGCAGAAATACCTCACAAAGAGTATTACCGGCCTCAAACCGATGCCCTACACAGACCGTCTCAAAAAACTCCAGCTTTACTCCATCACATATCGCCTACTCAGAGGTGATCCCTGCTTAACATACAAAGCTATGTCAGACTCAGAGCTGTTGGACATGCTCCACTTAAAGAAATCCCAGTTCCTCCGAGGTACATGCTCTAGGGACCTAAACCTTGTCACCCTAATAAACAGAACATGCTGGAGGGAGAGATTCCTGTCCCAGAGACTTCCCATACTCTGGAACAAACTACCTATCTATATCAAACAAAGCTCCTCATTAGCACTCTTCAAGAAAAATC
Organism: Protopterus annectens; assembly: GCF_019279795.1. Lineage (NCBI taxonomy): Eukaryota > Metazoa > Chordata > Ceratodontiformes > Protopteridae > Protopterus > Protopterus annectens. Next base: position 1,447,488,106 of record NC_056739.1, on the reverse strand, counting down.
TTGATGACTGGATGGGAGATAGGAAATTCACCCCGGGGATCACTTCTATGGCTCTGCTCGACAGGGGCACAGGAAAATAATTTTCTTGGGTGGCGAAAGCCAGAGCAACATTTGATTAAGCTTATATAGGCCCTAGGGCCAATAGCTTAGTACTTACCTATGAACCTATGTTTGGGCACAACATACAATGCAAGGTCATCAGCATACAGTGTGAAGTCAGTGGGAAGAGAATTTATGAATAGACTGAACTAAGATTAAGCCTCGGGGTATGCATGTAATGCTTTTTTTGCAAATACTATGAAATTGATAAAGAGTTTTTGCTTTAAATTGCAAAGGTCCTATTAGAGAGTCAGCTAGAGAACCAATCTAAGATGGTGGGACCAAAGGTAAGGTGTGTGAGGGAGTTAAGAAACAGGTTATTGTTGACTTAACTCTGCAAGTCCAGAAAGAGAGAATGTGCTAGGTGTATTTGTGTTGATAAGTATGCTACGTATGATATCAGTAAGTGTGCAAGGCAGTTAAGGTCGTTCTATGTTTTATGACTCCATGTCGATGTGATGTCAGAATTTTACGTTGATAAAGAAAGCTAGCAAGTTTGAGGTACACAGTTTTTTCAATCAATTTGCTTGGATGAGGAAAGGAGTGAAACTGGGTGGAAAGCTTGTGTTAAAGAGTCTAACAGAGTCAGGTATAGGAGTAACTACTGCCTTTTTCCAAACAGCTGGGAATGTCACTTGTGTCCAGGAAAGATTAAATATATGCCATATGTGATAGCAATTAATATTTGTGACATTGTCGAAGAAACCAGAGATATAGATCACCTGAAGTGGTACATCTAACTGCATTTTATCCAGCTAATATAGTGCTGAATTTTAAGTGTGATTAAGAGGAGATGCTTTCTGTTTTCAGATTTTCCAAGAATAGTCTCTGTTCTTTAGAAGATTATACAGACTGGGTGTGAGCCATGATGTATATCTAAATATTGCATGAAGTATACTGTTGTTGTTTACTGTGTTTGGTCTGTTTCATTCATGAATTAGTTGCCAGAAACTGAGTTCATTGAGAGAACTGTTAAGGTTATGTCCAGAGCTCCTTAGGAAGTTGTCGTTTAGATTATTCAGGATAAGAAATTATTTATTTCCATAGCAGTGGCTTGATATGGTTTGAATTAGGTAAATGAAAGCTGAACAGTGGCTTGGGGGTTGTATACTGTGGCAAGTGTGTGATTGGATGAGGTCAACCAGTTAGGGCAAAGTTCATCTGCAGTGCATGAAATGGGTGTAATTTTTGATGTATAGTAGAGTATAATCATTCCTATACAGAACCCTGGTCTGTTTATACAAATAGTACCTTAGTTGAGAAAATGTGTTTATAATGTAGTGGTGCCGGGTTTTAGTCAGATTTTGAAGAGAATACACGTGCTTAATTTGCTAACTATATCTGTATTTGGTCACATTTACTGCTGATACCATCAAACTGAATATTCACAATTTTACTTTTTTCCTCATGGTTAGAGCAGAAGATGGGATATATACTGGCCTGAAGTTGAGAGATATCCAGGGTTGCTTTGAATATCTCTGGATAATAGAAAGAGAGCAATAAGTTTGAATTTATGGTGCCAGAAAGACCTATATTTAAAATAGAATATGAAAGAACCTATATTTGAAACATAATAACATTGTCTAATATTGTACTGAATTTTACAAACAAATTGTAAAATCTCCACCTGTATGTGTTATAATCATATATTGCATGCTCCCACACTAAGTTTCACCATGCTATTCATCGATGACATATAACCAGTGCTAGTATGGAAATATTACATGGTGTATTAACATACTGAATTTTTATAATTCTTCACTAGCAAATATAAATACACTGGTGTGTATCCCATGTAATTAGTGCAGCGGATTAACACTATGAACTGGTAAAGAGCTTCTTCCTGGGGTACAAGGTTTGACTCTCTCAGTTTCTATTTGCCTTGACATTGACTAAGTCATTTATGCAGACAACACTGTGAGGCAGTTGGAAGACTGCTAGACACTTCCATGGCCACCTGGATTGGATGATTAGTAGCATCCTATGAACCACTGCAGTTTTGACTCATATGTCTCATCTCAAGTTGCTGATTTATTTCTGTATTATCTTATTACTATAATATTATATGAATTATGCTAAATTATACACTGCTACAGTAATGAACTCACAAATGGTGATGCCTCCAATGCCTTGCATCTCAATGATATGCATATCATAACTCAATTCAACATCAAACTATTGCAGCTCATGTTAACATAATTCAAAATTAATAAATAATAATATATTAATATTTCCACTCCTTCACACTGATGTATGTTCTTTTTAAGTCCATTCATTTCTATGCAACACCATCTGTGATGATGTTTAAAACCTTGCAGAGCAGCTAATGTAGTATGACTGATCACATGTTTGTTTTTATTCTCAAAACAAAGTAACTGGATACTTGGTAACACTGTGCCCTTATCCTAGACCCCTTCAGCCAATTTAATCCTATTCTGGACTATCCCTGTTCCGCTTCAATTGTATTTGAGAGCTATTCTCTTTCCATCCTGAATTTAAACTCTAACACCTTTCACACTGACGTACTGCCAACCGTCAGTGACTTCACACCCCTACTGTAACCCATATAACCTGCTCTTGTCCTTGGGCATTTCTCAATTAAAATACTTGTTCAACTTGAATAGAATCACCAATGATCTGAGTGTTTTTTGAATGAGTTTTTTAGTGACTACAGATATTAAGTAATTCCAAATGAAATTGGATTAGGGGCTTCACACTGTGAACATTTAACCAATGATATATTTGCTTTTGGACAAATATATGGGTATTTTGGATGTTATTTTAACTTACCACTTATTGACTTTTATTACATTTGATTACCATTTCTATAGACAAGTGAATGGCATACCCATAGGGATTGCAAAAGCCCAGAGCAATGCCAATGTTTTTATGTCTGGATGGGAAAATTACTATATATTCAAAGCTAAGTATGTTAAATTCATAAAGTTTACCATGTTTTATTAATGATATATGCTGTTGTAGAAAGGCATTGAATCTTTTAAGAATTATCTGAATGATGTGAATATTCATTTAACCATAGTTTGAAATTTATTAATTGTTGGACTTAATTATTTATAAAACAAAGGAATAGTGTGGTTGAAATGTTAGAAAAAATAGATTAAAAGCAACACATATTTGACTTGTGACAGTATGCACTTAAGTCCTAAAGCAAGAATATAGCTAGGGAACAATTTGTTAAGGTCAGTCATGTAACCAATGCTGTACTTTTTTTTTTTTTTTTTTTTGAATGAAGCTGCAATTTTTGCATCAAAGTTGCACCGCAGGGGTTATCCCAGGGATTTAGTTATATACATGTCTCAAGATTCTGGAGACAAAAGAGGAACATTAAAACCAAACAGGATAAAAAATGTAATTTGCAATTTAATCTGCATTCTTTTGATGAACTTGGTATTAAAAAGTTAAGAAAGAACAGCTGGAAGTTGATGCCAGTTCACTGAAACATTAAGAAAATTTGGTAACAGATCTTTGTTTGCAAGAATGAGGGGGAAATCATTTAAAAGGTTTAAGAATCGGCTAATCAGCCTGTCAGGTCCTATTCCTACTAAACCAAAGGACATGTAGAAATGTCATGATTGTAAATGACATATGTTTATCAGAAGTGGTGGTAGGAAAGTAACAGTTCTGTGGAAAGGTAGTCATCTTCATGGTGCATTTAACTGCAAATCAAAATATGTAGTTTTTGGTGCAAGTTGAGCACATTGCACATCTTTTTATACAGGGATAAACTTCAGGGAACTCCAGTTTAGAAGTATATATACAAGGCATATAAAGTCATGTAAAAATGTAGCAAAACTAAAAGTTTTTTATTTACTATTAATGATGCTGTTGTTAATTAACAAGTTGGCTAAATTTGCAGTTGAATTTATCTGGCAGTAGATTTGCTATACCCAGCTCAGTGTTGGTGACTCCATTTACAATTAGTTTAGCATATTGTTTTGTATTGCCTTTGAGATTTTGGACATAGCCGAAGAATGCCTTGTAGTTATCATTAGCCTGGAAGGCTACTGTTCCCTTGTTGGGTATTGCACTTAGCATTTTTGGCCAGAGTTTTCTTCATTTTGTTATTCAAACTTTTGATGTTGGGATTCCATCAGGTTGGCTTTTTTTTCAGTTTGTGCTTTGTTTATTTCAGATAGGTACTTCTTCCTCTGTGTATACGTGATTGCAAAGGGTTTTCAGAATGTCTCAACTTAGGCAGTTGGTGTTCCCTGGGTTTGGATGTGTGGCTGTAAATTTTGCCAGGGTGACACAAATGTAGGAAATTTTTCTTGGAATAATTCTTAAAAGTTCCACTTTTACCTGCTGTCCCATGTTTTATTTTTATTCTGAAGAAGACAGCTTTATGGTCTGAACTGACCAGAGATGACTTTACACTTGGGTGGGGGAGTCCCCATGTTGGCAAGGTCCAGGACAAGGATGCTAGTGGGTGTACAGACTAGCTAGTCCAGTGCCTTCATGTTGACACATTTCAGGAATCTGTTTTCCTGCAAGACTAGAGTTGTGCATGCTGCATGCATTTATTTCAGGATTTCAGGATTTAGTCATGCCTAATCAGGCTTGTTCCTAGGGATTTGTTAATCCTCACAAAGCTACATACCTCATTACATGCATTATTTCCATTATACCATTTTAATGTTTTCAATCACTGTGATGAGTTATTTCCATTATCTTATTTTAGTTTGGTATACATACATATACATCATAAATTGTTTCAGTTTTTAACAATGAAGTAGGCTGTTTTATTTATAAAGTACAGTTGTGTAAGAACTTACCATAACAGAAGTTGGCTGAGTAGATCACGGTTATAATAGCATACCAAAGACTGCGCACTTTTTTCTTGTGATACATGTTTCATGCATGACCCAAGTGAGAGAAAGCATAGTAGTACATAAGGAATGTTTGGGTTCCAAAATCCTCAAGACCTTCTTGCCCCAGCCCAAATTAAAAAAAAAACAAAAAGAAAGCAAAAACAGAAAGAGGTAACCAAGATATAATAACTAGAACATGATAGAAGGAAATAACCAAGAAAATGCATCCGCAGATGGTTTGTTTAGAGACAGGGTAACTCAGCTTTATATGATGAAAAGAAATAATTAATGATCATAGTTTCTAATAAATTTAGTTTTCTCAAAATAAAATCTGAGCTATCAATAAATATCTAATTAATATAAAATTCTCTCGGCCCAGTTTTGTAGATTGGGAAAGAAGTTAGGCACATTTATAGATTAGTTTAGGTTCAATGACATCTTTAGATATAACAGATGGGTTCGTCCTAAGAGATATCCTATCCTTATGAATAAATGAGAAACGGTCATTAAGTCAAGCTTGTAGCTCTGAGACTATTTTTGCTGAAGTAAGGGCTACCAGCAATACTGCCTTCCAAGTATAACATTTTAGAGTAGAAGATGATACAGATGAAACAGGAATGAGGTTCAAGTTTTACAAGACATAATTCAGATCCCAAGGAGAAGGTATAGATTTTCTTGGTAGCCTGATGTGAATGGCATTTTTCAAGATGTTTGATCTCAAAACATGCAGAGAAAGGTGCATCCAAAATTGAGTAGGCAGAGATATCTGAAAATGTGTTTTAATAGAAGAATATTTGAGGGCTGAGCACCTTGATATGAGAGAATAGTAGGTATATTTATATGGTTAGAGTCTTGTTTTCTCCTTTGGCGTAAAAGATTTTTTTTTTCCATTCAAAAACTTAAAATTTTCTTGTAGAAGATTTCCTAGCTTCCAGTAATACCTATAGCACCTCCTCAGAAAAAAGATGCTTGAATGGTATCAGAATCTCATGATCCAAACTGTCAGGCTTAGTAAGTTTGATTTAATAAGTGCACCCTTCTATTGTGTGTGCAAGTCCATCCTGTAGTGTAACTTGGAAGAGAAGGGAGAACCATTGTTGTCTGTGCCAAAAGAGAGTCAGCAGTATCATTAATGGGTTGCCCTTTTTGATTATGGGTAGGACATTTGGAATTAGAGGAAGGGGAGGAAAAGCATAAAGGAATTTCCCTTCACATGTGATTGACAAGGAGTCCATTCTGGGTATGGAACGTGGCACAGAGCAGTTCAGCTGCCTTTTCAGAGGAGAGGCACATACATCTATTTGTGAAGTTTCCTTGCATATGACAGTCTGCAGGAAGACTTCTCCATTCAACATTCATTCATGAAAACCTGCCTTGGATCTGCTCAGGAAGTCCATGACAGCATTGATTCTGAAGGAATGCACACGGCTTGAAGAAAGAGGCTGTCATTGCAAGTATGAAGGGATGATACAATTTTGTCCTCTGCTGTTTGCTGATGTACCACATTACAGCGGTACTGTCTATGAGGATTTGGAGAACTTACAAAGGCACTGAAGGGTTAGGATCAAGGTTTCATTTCTTTACCATTTCTGTATTTTTTATCTGTCCTGTCTGACCAAATGTATTGGACCTTTATATTTTTTGAATGTGCACCCCATGCCAGATCTGAAGCATCGGTAGGAACTTTCTGGAAAGTGAAGGGAAGCAGAAAAAGCACTTCTGGATTGAGTGATAGCTGTCTGATCTACCAAAGAAATTCCTTCTTCATGAAGGGCAAGAGAAGAATCGTGATGTACAGTGCATGTCTATGCTTTGTCCAAATAGACTAGAGGCATCAATGAATCTTCCTTATATAGAGTCTGGCAAAATGCATCATTTCAAAAGTAGAACCATGCACCCCAGGGCTCTCAATTTCTCCATTGCTGAGGTGAAATTTTTTTGCGAAGGAGAGACAGAAAGTAAGCCATTAGAAAGTGTATCTTGTCCTGAGGAAATGCCATCATGGATACAGTGTTCCAGAAATACCAGATCCTGACTTAGAAGAAGGACAGACTTTTTCAGATTTATTGCAAAGCTGAGGTGAAGAAAATGGTCCATAGTAAACTTGAGATCCAGAAGATGCTATCATTTTGAAGGGCCCTTAAGAAGAAGGTTATCTTGATAGCGGTAGATATGTACACCCTGAAGCCTGTGGAATGCTATGGCTGGATGTAGACATTTGGTGCATATCCTTTGAGGTGTAGAAAGACCAAAGGGCAGACAGATAATTGAAAATTAAATTATAAGGCACACATTGTCATGTACTTTTTGTGATTGGGGTGAATGGGAATATGAAATGATCCATCTTTTATGTCCAGGGTAACTAAGAAAACATGAGTAATGATCACTGAAAGAAGACTTTGATGACACAACATGTTGAATTTGGGCTCTATTAAGAAGGTGTCGAGGACTGATAAATCCAGAATGGGTCACGAATCTTACTTCTTTCTGGGAACCAAAATGATTCTTGAATAAACGTCTTGTTCTGTTAGCGGATGAAAACTAGCTCTCTCGTTCCCTGATGGAACATCTCTTCCAGGATGGATAAAACCAGGCGTTCTTGGTTTTGGGAAGCTTGTGAAATATCTGAATTTGTTGGAGGAAGAAGCCAAGTTACTTTCTAATCTTTCCCTATGATGTTGAAGACTTATTTGCCTGAAGTTATCAGTCTATATACTGGAAGAGAAAGAGGAAGCTTCCTTGAGAGAGGAAGAAGAGTGAGACTGGGGTGGAAGGACAGACAGTCACAAACTGGCTGACTTGCCTGGGAATTAACCTTTAGGTCCATTGAAATCTGGCTTTGATTTGTCCTGGAACTTTTTTGGAGAAGCTTTTCACAGTTTTGTTGAGCTTTCTGCTCTTTACAAAAAAAGTGGCCCACCATAGAAGCATAATTCTTCTGAAATCTAAGACATGAGGCTGTATTCAACTGGACGTGTAAGAGAATTTAAGTACTTTTTATCTACACATTTTTCAAATAATACGGCATTTAAATTGATTTATTTGTGTTACATTTAATAATAACTGAACTGGAAGTTTTGACTCTGTTTTGTCGGTTAGTGCTTGCTAGATTTTTATTGCTGTTAGTAATTGCAGGCAGGGGTAGTCTCATTCATTGATAACCTGTCACTGCCTATTTAAGTGGTACATTTAGGAATATTTTCTGCTTAAAACCTCAGCTTTGACCGGCTAAGATCTAGCTGTATTCAACTGGACATATAAGAGAATTTAAGTACCTTTTATCTGCACATTTTTCAAATAATACGGCATTTAAATTGATTTATTTGTGTTACACTGAATATTAACTGAACTGGAAGTTTTGACTCTGTTTTGTCAGTTAGAGCTTGCTAGATTTTTATTGCTGTTAGTAATTGCAGGCGGGGGTAGTCTCATTCATTGATAGCCTGTCACTGCCTATTTAAGTGGTACATTTAGGAATATTTTCTGCTCAAAACCTCAGCTTTGGTCGGCTAAGATCTAGCTGTATTCAACTGGACGTATAAGAGAATTTAAGTACCTTTTATCTGCACATTTTTCAAATAATATGGCATTTAAATTGGTTTATTTGTGTTGCATTGAATATTAACTGAACTGGAAGTTTTGACTCTGTTTTGTCAGTTAGTTCCCTACTCACCCCTCCCTGTTTTTGTTTTGCTGTTAATCTCGGTGTCTTTGAAACTGCCCGCCCCTCTTATAAATTTGTATTTGGATACTCCTTCTGGGCCCATCTCATTTGCTCACTCAACTGAGTGCAGTGAGATCATATTTTGATTTCAGGCACTCCAACTGTGTACAAAGAGAGAATGTGGTAAAGAAAAAAAAATTAAGCTTGCTTCCTGCCTTTCCTGTAAGTGGTCTAGACTGTTTGTAGGCTTCTTAGCCCCCAAGCCTTTCTGTTTTGGAGGGAAGCCTTCTAGCTTAATTTTGTTTCTTAGAACTAGCCAGTTTTCTAGTTTCAGCACTCAAATCTGTTTCTTTGAACTCAGCACTTATTCAGAACTCGTTGTAAGCACTAAATAAGCTGCAAATTACTACAGCACTCAACTTTCCTCACTTGTCTAGAGGAAAGCAGTTTTTAGTACTTAATAAATAATCACCTATCCAGGCATGTCTAAGGGTCAGCTCCCAGTGATTTCTCCTGTCTACCTGATGAATATGGGCATCTTGGGGCAATGCAGCATTTGCCTCATGTACACAGACGACCCTCTCCTCCTACCACCCAACACTACAACTTGTGAGAGATGCACTTATATTGCCAAACTGGAAACAAAGCTCTCTTCACCCAAGACTGGACTGGACAGTCAAGAGGAGAAGGAAAACACTTGCACCACAACACACTCATCACATAGTCCCTCAAAACCTACACCACCAAAACACACACATAGAAATACAAAACACACACCTACATTCACAGAGGCTCTCAATAAAAACCTGCCCAAGCATCAGGGACCTCCAAAGCAGAAACACAAGCAAACTCCACCCCCAACACAACCCAAATGATTCATAGCCCACAAACTCTGTGTACCACTCAACCACAGCCCATAAGGCATAACAATGTACCCAACACTCTAGTCATAGGTGACTCTATAGTCAGGCACACTGATGTTCCACTCACCAGGCTAAACAAGGAGAAAGTTACTGTCAGCTGCCTGTCAGGTGCCAGGATCCACCACATAACGCATGCACTCAGGTCACTCCACAACAAGTACAAATATGAAACTGTCATTGTCCATGTTGGTGTGAACGACCTGAGATGTACCTCCCTGGACTACATGAAAAGAGACATGGAGGAGCTCTCCGATCTTGTAGCCCAGGCAGGTATGACCCTGGCACTGAGTAGCATCCTGCCATCACCCAGAATGATGCCACAGTACAAGGACAAAATGATTGACTTCAACAATTGGCTAAGCTTCTGGTGTCATTCTAAGGGGATCCAGTATTTGTCTGTCTGGGACGACATGATCGACGGACCACGATGCTTCGCCAAAGATGGCTTGCACCTGTCGCCTTTGGGATTCCAGATACTGGCTAAGGCTCTTGCCACCCCATAGTGCCTTTTTTAGGCAAGGTTCAAATGACAAATTCACCACCGTAACAGGTACAAGCAAGTAAAATCTGAGGGTAATGCTACTCAATGCTAGAAGTCTAAACCTCAAAACGCACTCACTCGAGGCACTCCTTAAAATGGCGAACATCGACATCTGTGCAGTGACAGAGACCTGGTTCAAAGCTCCAGAGAGCACCCCTCCATTGCCAGGCTATAATTCATATCACACCTTTCGGCCGCCTAACCCAGAACGAAGCACTAAAGGTGGAGGCGTGTCCATATTCATTAAGGATATCCACACCTCCAGGCTAGTTGCACAGCATAATGCATCCGAGATTATCCAAGTGCAACTAACTCTTGGCAAGACCGCAATCCAAATTGTAGCTTGCTACAGACCCCCCACCATGTCCCAAGATTCCCACTCCTCATTTCTTGATACACTGGAAAGTATTAGAGTACAACCTAACACCCTAATAATGGGTGATTTCAACTACCCCACCATTAACTGGGAAAACTACTCATGTACCAACTCTTTTGCTCAACATTTTCTGGAATTCATAAATTCCAATGCCTTGGATCAACTTATTCACACCCCCACAAGGGGCAGCAATATCCTAGACCTGGTCATTACCAACATGGGCAACCATTGTTCCATACCAGAGGTCAATTCCTCATTGGTCAGATACGACTACAAGCTAATCACCCTAGACATCCACATCCCACCCCCACCCCCAATTAAGGAAACCACTGTAAAAAACTTCTCCAAAGCCAACTTCACACTTCTTAAGACAGAAGTGGCAGACTTCATGACACCCATGCAGACGAACAATAGAGGTACGACTGCTGAATCCTGCACAAATGCACTTTATAAGCACTTACATGAGTGCATGGATCATGCTATCCCTAACAGAACCAAGATGCTATCCTCCAAAAAAAGAAAGCCAATCTGGTGGTCCTCTGCCATAAACAGACTCTAGAACAGAAGAAAGAAACTGTTGCAAAAAAGAGTAAAATCCCATGACTGGAGGAACTCCCTGGTCAACCTCAGTAAGGAGTTGAGATCCCTCATAAAATCGTACAAAGCTAGTTAGGAAAACAAAATTGACTCTAAAGACAACCACAAAGCATTCTATAGCTATGTCAAGAATCTCAATGGCAACACTCAGATCTGCTCTGAGTTACAGCACAATGGCACTAAATATACAGAACCAACTGATATTGCCAATATCCTGGCAGACAGGTTCAGTGCTAACTTTACCCCCCCCCCCCCATCCCATAGAGGGCCCATCTCTATACTGGAAGAATGCAAAGTTCCTGTAATCACGGCTGCACAGGTAAAAAACACACTCTCCAAAGCCAAGAACACAGCATCCATGGGACCTGACAATATCCCAGGCGGCGTTCTACACGAACTACAGAATGAACTGGTACCCCACCTAAGTACCATGTTCAGTCATAGCCTCACCTAAGGCTTTGTGCCCGCTGAATGGTGCACCACGATGGTTATCCTACACCACAAAGGGGGAGCCACGACGGACCCCGGGAACTACCACCCCATTAGCATGATGAGCCTGGTCTGCAAGACCATGGAACGTATCAACATGGAACTCATAAACAAAGACATTGGTAATCTCCAAACTCTGGACCCTACCCAGTTTGGATTTTTAAAAGGCAGATCATGTCTCCTAAACCTGAAAGACTTCTTTGAAGCAGTCATCCAAGCCATAGATGAGGGTAAGGTGGTTCACACAACTTAACTAGATCTCGCCAAGGCTTTTGACACCATCCCCCACTCTGGAATTATAGATAAGCTCACTAAATTAGGTATAAATCCCTATGTTACAAGATGGGTTGCCAACTGGCTCACAGACAGAACCCACACTGTGAAAGTAGCAGACTCCAAATCCGACTTCAGACCAGTGACAAGTGGAGTACCACAGGGTTCAGTACTGGGTCCTCTCCTGTTTGGTATCTACTTCTCTGAAGTACAGGCTAACACAGAAGGTCTTTGGCTAACAAAGTTGTCAGATGACTGCAAACTAGGAGTCATAAACAAAACTCCTAACGATGTGGACATACTACAAAAGGGCCTCACTGAGACAGATGCCTGGTGTCAAAGCCATGGCCTGAAGCTCAATGCCAAAAAGTGTATTATCTTCCCCGTTGCTAAAAACTCTGTACCTATGAACTATCACATAGCTGGTAGTCTAAATAATGCCGAAAATGTGATAAGAGACCTTGGGACACAGGTGGACAGTAGTCTCTCCTTTGATAATCACATCACTACAGTAGTCAGGAAATCCTTCTACGTGGCTCACCTCATCACAAAAGGTTTCTCATCCAGAAAAAAGAGGTCATTGTTCCCCTCTACTCATCAATCATTAGACCCATTATAGAGTACAACGCCCCTTTTGGTAGGTACCTCAGAAGACATCTACAACAACTGGAAAGGTCACAGAAATACCTCACAAAGAGGATTACTGGCCTCAAACAGATGCCCTATGCAGACTGTCTCAAAAAACTTCAGCTTTACTCCGTCGCATATCGCCTACTCATAGGTGATCTCTGCCTAACATACAAAGCTATGTCAAACCCAGAGCTGTTGGACATGCTCCACTTAAAGAAATCCCAATCCCTCCGAGCTACATGCTCTAGGGACCTAAACCTTGTCACCACAATAAACAGAACATGTTGGAGGGATAGATTCCTGTCCCATAGACTTCCCATACTCTGGAACAGACTACCTATCTATGTCAAACAGCTCCTCATTAGCACTCTTCAAGAAAAATATTGATGATTGGATGGGAGATAGGAAATTCACCCTGGGGATCACTTCTGTGGCTCTGCTTGACAGGGGCACAGGAAAATAATTTTCTTGGATGGCGAAAGCCAGGGTACATTTTTGGCTAGGCTTATATAGGCCCTAAGGCCAATAGCCTAGAACTTACCTATGAACCTATGAGATAGAAATGTATGTTGAAATTCCTGCATAATTTTACCTCTCCCCTACAGGTTTTAAACAATTTCAGCAGTAGGGTCTTATCAAAAGGGACATCTAGAACAGGACTTGAAACCTTCTGGTAAAGAATGCAACCTTAACCAAAAATACCTCCTTAATGGACCAAGTAGCAGCAGTGCTAGTAGATAGGTCTGCAGAATTATAACTGCATTTAATGGGGTGTCTAGCTACCTTGGTTATAGAATTTAACAAATACAACAGTGAGGTTTTATTGTGTTACTCAGGCATGCATGACAGTAATTTATTAATGTTGCAACATGAATAAAATATATCACAGAAGAGCTATAGCTGAAGCATACAATGTCTTTCCATCCTCGTCTATAGCCCTGCTATCTTTGTCACGGGCAAGACATTGGAAGATGGAAGTAACCCGGTGAGCTTGTTAGAGTCTAGAGAAATCATTACAGGGTCTGAAGAAAGAGTTTTATAAAGAAATTTATGGTTGTCTGGAACCTTGTAAAACCTATCATTTCTTTAGATGCTGGAGGCTGGGATTCTTTGTTCTAGGAAGATGTGGCAAAAGTATCTTGTATAGCTTCTAACACTGGTGGTATGCAGTAGGCTGGGGACTCTCAAGTATAGCAAGTTGTAACACTTTTCCTGTACATCAAGCACCTGCTTACTCACTGAAATTGATGCATCATTTTTTGAACAGTATATCTAAAAAATGTACCTCTAAAGGAGATTCAGCAGATATGATGCTGTCTTCTTCAGATTCATACATAACTGGGGAATGGATTTGGGAGAAATATGCCAAAAAATCTACTTCAAATGTGAACCTTCCATCTCATAAGAGAAAAAACTAATGTGAGAGCAGGAAGGCTTTGAAGAAGAAGAGAAACACTGAGGGGGGGTTCAGGGACATGATTGCTTTAAAAAGTCCCTGTGAAACGTCATTCCACTCCTAGTGTGCATTCCTAGGGAAAGATGAAGCAGATGATTATGTATGTTTAGTTTTAAGCTTCTTTTTCTGAGACTGCCAACCTAGACATAAGGGGGTGAAACAGACCCTTGATGTACCTTAATAAGAGTACCAGGAATGTCTTCTTGGATCTGACTATTATGGCCCCTGATAAACAATAAGATGTGGTTTGCCTTTCCCAGTCAGTTGATTGGTTTGATTCCTCTTCCCTAGTCAAACCAGCCATCTGATTAGTTGAACATAACGTACAAAGAAGCTGTACCTTATTGACCTCCAAAAGGTTCACTACAGTGGGTGAAGCAGAAAACATTGGGCATTCTCAGGGTTCATCGGCACCTGCTGAGCTATGTCTGAATTGAATGATTGGTCATGCTACCACATGTAAGCTACTTAAGTTTTTTTTTCTTTTTTTTTAATATATATTTAGGGAAAATAACTGGTCCTTAAGGTTTTAGGAAGAAATGATGGATTACTCCTTATCATTGTGACTGGGTCTTAAGCACATGTATTTAAAGTGACTATCTTTGTTTGCTATTTGCCTTCCACAGTCACATTGACCCCTCTTATTTGACATGAAAAAATAATATTTAGTCAAAAAACAGAAGGTAACAGGAAATTCCCCCATGGGGATACTTATCTGCCACTTGCAAAAGAAAGTGGCATTAGATGCATGTTTGTTGGACAGAAGTGAAAACAAAGTCTCACTTTTTGGGTTTGTAGCAAGAAATTTCTGACGATTTTTGTGTCCATACAGCCCTTTTGTACAGTCTCACATAATCATGCTTGGTTCATATGTCAGGTGTATGAACTGAGAATCAGGCACCCAAAATTTAGTATGCTGGCTGGATGTATGGTATCTTTGGCAGGATACTTCCCCTACTTAAATAATAACTACAACAGTAATCAATAAAGGACATCAAAGTATCTTTTGTACTTTTTAATGCATTTGTTTTCTGTTAAGTCAGTAGATTATGTTGTTTTTTATCTGCTTGGTAAAGTTTTTACTTCAGATACACTGACTGATAGGATTACCAATATTCCAAGTGCTTCTCCCATATTTAAATCATTCTATGCATTTTATATTCATTTCTGTGCATTGGTTGTGCTCCAGTTTTCACACTGACGAGAATAGTTATTTTTTTACAGGATTTAGTTGGTCTTGTGGCTATCTTTTTGTCTTGTGGCAAACTGTAAATAATGATAAATTAGAAAGCTTCTGTTATTGTTTGCAGAGAGGTAGAAAGTTTAATGAAAAGTGTAGGACTTCTTAGAAAGGTGGGAAATTACCTACATTATAGACAGTGTATTTTTTTTTATGTATTACTTTCTCCCATATTGGGGTTAAATTGGTATTATGAGATTTGCCAAGAGGGTCATGGTAAATCCCTTCAGTATATAGTATGATTTTTTCCAATGCTCTGTAGAGGAGTCATGCTCCTGTTTTATTCCATTATTCAGGCAAAATAATTTGTTCCATAAAATGAAAGCTTCTTTTCATAAATTCAAGCACAATTTAATGTGTTCAGGCTTTCCAGCTACAGTACTTAAGTATGAATGAAAGCCCCTCAACAAATGTTAAAACAACACAAGACAATAAATTACTACTCAAACCAGTGAAGCAAACTGTATGCCACAAACAGTGACAGACACAGCAAATCCATTGTCTCCAGTCGTGGAAATTCTGGCATACAGATAAATGATTTCTGTTCCAACTCTGTACCATCAAGAAGCTCTTGGTAGCACATTTAGATTAATCACTCGAACTGACACACACACACACACACACACACACACACACACACACACACACACACACACACGTATCAATTCCCAAATCTGTTGAATCAATAGGGGAATACAAAGGGAGGAACAAAGTAAGAAGCAACACTACATCAAAGCACATAAAATCTGAAATGCTGAGAGCACACAGCAACAGACCATATCAATATGTAGACACACCAAACCATATAGAAACAGAAACCAAGCAGTAATTTACAATAAATCTTACCATGCTAGCTGTACGACAGTAAAAATAAATATTACATCTTGTAGCAATGGATTTGTGTGTGTGTGTGTGCGTGTGTGTTTGTGTGTGCGTGTGTGCGTATGTGTGTGTGTGTGTGTGTGTGTGTGTGTGTGTGTGTGTGTGTGTGTGTGTGTATGTGCGCAAGTGTACATACATGTGTAGGCTCCCTGATGCTGAAGGATGGCAGTACCTACTTTTCTACAAAAATTTTATGACTATAGCAAAGCTCTCATAAATTGATGTACAAAATGTGGAACACCACCTCTCAGTGTAGAACAAAAGGGCACAATGTGGACTTTTTGTTTACAACTACAGCTAGAAAGCTTGCAATGTGGATTAAATACGTTACTTTATATTCACAAGATGTTCATATGACAAAACAACTTGATTGAATATTATTTGCCATTGTTATCTACGAAAAACAGTTTTTAACAATGAATGTGTTACAGACCTTTTTGATGTAGAACAGTAAACAACATGGAATTTTTAAGACTCAAAATGAGGAATGATCCTCATTATAGGGTACATTTGAGAGGTATGGACATCAAAGACAATTATCTGAAAAATCATAAAATTGGGGAAAATACAATACCCTAACTTGTGACATGCAAGGTAGTCTGAGTAAGATAAAAGCAGCATTTCTGTGTTTTCACAATTTCATAAACAACACAACAACACTAGTGTTGTGCTTACAATCATTCTTCATGGTGCTTTTCACTGTAATTTAACTTAATATATTTCATACAGATTCCCAAAACTATCGAAGTATCTGCCAACAGTGTACTTAGCATATAATTATCCTTTCCATAAATATGAAAACCTACAAATTTAGCAGTGTCAACAACAATTAATACATTTTGCATAACTTTTAAAGAAGCAATGCTGCCAGTAGTGAGCAAAGACTGTCTCCCTCAAATAAATCCCCATTCCTTAGTTTCTCTTTTATATTTTGCCAGTGAAATTCTACAGCTGCTGACAATGTATTACAGAACTGCCAAAATATCCATATATTTTGTTTCACACTGTCACTCCTCTTTTGATCAAAACCATCCAGATAATAAAACAATCCTTAACTCTGAGTAACCTTAAAAATTAGTTGCACTCACATATTTAAGTTTACCAGTTATGAATGTATAAGTGAACTCCAAAGTCATATAGACTCAAAGAAACCAATATCCTGTTCATGCTTATTAAAGTCATCAATTACAAAATCCCTTTTTGTCAAATTTATTTTATAGATTCATATGTAAATACTAGGCTAGCTGTCCTTGCCGGTCATTTTAAACTAGCCAGTTTCCCTTTTGGTGCTTGAATTAACCTATCCCATTTGATGTTATATTCGCTTTACCCATCCCATGGCCAATAATTTTATATTACCCTACGAGAATAACTGGGATCATGCCATATATAATTTGAGAAGACCCATGCATGGGATAAAACATTTAGGACCTGCCTCTGTCCATTACTAGTACAGGGGGAAGTCTTGGGGTAAATGTTCTAATTCCTATCCATAGATCCAAGTTGTGCTTCAATATGGACAGGAATAAGCTTTGTTTTACATGGAGGAGGAGACTGTTCCAGAATAGCAGTATCCTCTGAGAGATTTAGCTGTTTTGTCAAACCATACTGCTGATGTTAAAGAAGAGGCTTAGATCCATAGACTGAGTATTTCTGATGCCATTTTACTTGATGATGTGTAGTAGGTTCATCAGTATTGGGTCATAGCATACCTTGTATGCCAGACACAAGTCACCTCTTAGCAGTATGTAGGATACTGAGTATAGTGACAGGGCTTTAAGTCAGACCATGTAGGACATATTGGTTATGTCTTGAACTTTTTAGGATGGTATCTCTTTGTGTGTCTAATTGTTGTATACGTTTAGACAGATACAGGCCAAAGAAGAAATTATGCCCAATGATTGCTCTAATGAGTGCTTAGTAAAGGGGGACAATGACATCCCTAGATCTAAACACAATCCCTTTGTTTATATGCTGCTCAGTATAGAAAGATTTTATTATGACACTAAGCACATGCTGGCTGAAAGTTAGGTCACTGCCCACATAAGTTCCCAAATCCTGAAAAATTGGGTCACCTCTTATGGGCATATTATCAGTGTGGTAGTCCCCTGGGATATATAACTTTTCAAAAGATACAAAATGCATTTTTTGGTATTTATTTTCAGTCACTAATTTTTGCACCAGTTATTGTTTGGGACAAACTTTCGTGTGTTTGAGGATTCAATGACAGCTCCTAGCTTACATTCATCTGCAAACTTAGCCAACCAGAACCATTTCATATTACCTTTTACTTCAGAAAACTGGAACCAAGCAGGAGGACTGTCAGCACAGAACTCCAGGGGATTAGCTGTACTGGTAACTGGTCTCTTTGTGGAAGTAGCTTCCTCCATTTTGTTCTACTGTGCCATATCTGTGAGCCTGTTGATAATCCACTGGGTGACACAGGGATTTATTCCCACTTTATTTAGCTTTTCTACTATGCCCAAGTGGGGGGACTGTATCATGCTGTGTGTCCTATTTTACCTTCATCCATTACTTTGGTGGCCTTTTCAAAAAACTCCACCAGGCTGAGTGAATATGACCTGCCTTGACAAATCCAAACTAAGATGGGCCCAGTGTTTGCAGGTTTGCTATTTCCTTGTTGAATAGCTCCATGATAAGTCTTTCCATGGCTTTGCAGATGAGGCTGATCAAACTTATGAGTCTAGAATTGCCCGTATCTGTGGAATGTTTTCTCCTATGCAGGGGAATGACTGTAGCTGTTCTCCATTCACCTGGTACAAAACCTGTACGGAGGCTGAGATTGAACAGTGTTGTTAAGTGGGTGGCTAAATCACACTTCATGCTATTTAATATGCATCTAGTGATATTGTTATGGTCCATCCATGTAGGATCTTTTAGCTTTTGATAGCACTTTTAGGACTTGGTCTTTTGTGGTAATGGGAGGTTAGCCTGTTTCAGATATACCTTGTGGGACAAATGGACTGGAGAGTGGGATAAAGTTTGAAATTAATTTATTGGCCAGTAGGTTCACTATGTCTTCAGACTCAGTGCATGTAACATTGTTCACAATCATCTCAGTACATTGCTGCATTGTACGTCTGAGATTACTAAAAAAGCTGTGTGATTTCTTTAGTCTCAAACTAGAGTTTGGCAGTTTTAATAAGCTCCGGAGTTGTTTATTACAATTATGAGACATCTATGATTCTGGGAATCACTCTTCTTAACTTTTGTTAAAAGTTATTTTCCTTTTATTGAAAAGGTTGTTTACATTGTGGTGTTAACACGGGGTTGTTTCCGAGGTGTAACCTTACACTTGCTACTACAGGGTGAAGTTGCACATATATAGAATGTACATGCTGGTGTAGTGTGGTGTTGTATGTGCTGCATGATTCCACATATTTGGTGGAGTTAATTGGTTTGGTAGAGATTTGGAGCTTGTCAATATATCACTTAAGAGTAAGTAGTTTGTTTTAGATACATTTTTAAAGGTACTGTGGGTGTAAGGAGACCCTGGTTTCAATTTTATTATAAAAGAGACAGCTTTAAAATCAAGCTTAAAAGGTGATGAGGACACAATGCCCCCATATTAAAAGGACAAGATTCAAGCTGTCATTTCCCCCACTGGGTACCATGACAAATTATTCTTGCTCATTTGCACTGGCAAAGTCCATTAATATGTGGGCTTGTGCACTAATGGTGGTGTAGGTTTCTATCTCCAAGTCAGACTGCTGACCAGTCATGAGTGGAGTCCCACACGGTTGGTTCCTGGGTCCTCTCTTGCTTGGTATCTACTTCTCTGAAGTCCAGGCTAACACAAAGGGACTCTGGCTGACAAAGTTCACAGACAATTGCAAGTTGGGAGTTATTATTAACTCCCCAAGTGATGTTGACATCCTACAGAAAGGCATCACTGAGACCAATGACTGGTGTCAGAACCATGGCTTTAAGCTCAATGCCAAAAAATGTGTCGTCATCCCCTTTGGAAAAAAACCAGTTCCCATGAGTTACCACATCGATTGTAGTTCACTGAACACAAGACGTTATAAGAGATCTGGAAACACAGGTTGGCAGCAACCTCTCTTTTGACCACCACATTGCCACTATGGTCAGAAAGTCCTTCTATGTGGCACATCTCATTACTAAGAGTTTTGCATCCATGAAGAAAGAGGTCATTGTCTCCCTCTACTCTTCCCTCATTAGGCCAGTCATTGAGTACAATGCCCCATTTGGCATGTACCTCACTAAACACCTGCAACAACTGGAGAGGCCGCAAAAGTACCTCACAAAGAGGATCCTAGGCCTTAAACATTTGTCCTATATGGACAGACTAAAAAAACTCCAACTATTCTCTGTCTCATATCGTCTACTTAGAGGTAATCTCTGCTTGACTTACAAAGCCATGTCTGACCCAGCTTTGTTAAAAATGCTACATCTACAGAAATCCCAATCCCTCTGCACTACACGCTCCAGAGACCTCAACCTCATTACCACAAACAGCAGAACAAGCTGGAGGAACAGGTTCATAACCCACAGACTGCCCATGCTATGGAATAGACTTCCCATACATGTCAAGCAGAGCACCTCACTGGCCCTCTTCAAGAAAAATCTTGGTGAGTCGATGGGAAATAGAAAATTCCCAGCAGGGATCACTCCAGTGGCTTTACTGGAACTAATGTCGGGTGGCATGATGCCAGGGTAATCCTATGGGCTAGGCTTGTAAAGGCTCCAGGGCCATTAGCTTAGTACACACCTATGAACCTATGATTCTATTCATTACTTAGTAAAATGGTAAATTAAATTCTTATCACATTTTTAATGTGTAAAAATACAAAAACAAGTGAAAAACAAGCTACTGGTCTAAAAGTCAGAACAAATATACAAGGAAAACTTAACACTAATTTGTGTTTACAACAGAGGCAATTATCCAAACTAATTGAGACCTAGGGTTGTTCGGATAAACAAAACTGTTCTTCTAAATAAATATATAATTGAAATGGATAAACTAACTTCTAAAATCTTGTTTTTTCTGCATGCAGGAATACACTTTTGAACCATTCAACGATTCCAGTGGACAATAAAGAATATTTTTCACACACGAGCTGGCTACAAGCGCAAAAAACATGCTCAAGCAAATAAGTATAATGTTTACATATTCAGGCTTTATGATTTTTTCCTACTGGAAAACTTTGGAAGGCTGGTTCAGATAATTGAAGTTTCTGATAATTAATATTTGTATAATCAACTCTCTACTGTAGCTATGGGTCTATATTATAAATTCGAAGCTTTAGGTAATCAAATACCTAAAGCTCAACACCTAAACAGCGAAAGCTGTAAACATCAAATGGCCACTTCAGCAAATTCTTTCATAGGGAAAGAAATCGCTTGGCTGGAAAAAAAAAATTTCAAACCCCAATCGAGTGGGGGTCTTTGCCCCCCCCACACCCCCCTAGCTAAATATACCAACTCCAAGATTGCTCTACAGTGGAGAAAGGGCATATTCCTGACAGCAGTCAAGCAAATTCTTTCCATATGAAAGAATTTGCGGAAGTGGCCATTCGATATTTACAGCTTTCGCTGTTTAGGTGTCGATCTTTAGGTATTCGATTACCTAAAGTTTTGATCACATAATATAGACCCATATATATCAGCTAACTAGGTATCGTCAATGGATACAAGTGTCCTTATTCCACAAGTGACTCAGGAGCACTACCTGACTAAGTAACTAGTTCAGTTACACACATAAGGCAAATGGAAGCTAGTTAAATCACACCCTGTACAAATAGCTCATAGTTTTAATCCACTGTGCCCAATCCAGATACTAGCTAAATGAGAATATAACATCAAATCTTACAACGTAAAGAGCATTTAAAACAGAAAATAACCAGTTCCTCAAGTACAATAATAGCACATAAAAAGACTGGTTGAACATAGGGTAGGTCTATGATAATTCTTGAAAGGGAAGTCCCTAGTCCCATCTGCTGGTGGCTAATACAGCATCCATATCACTGTAGAAGCATTTTAAGACCACTAACATTTATATACTTCTCCTACATGTCTATACATTCTGTTATTACTGATTTGGAATGCCAATCTCAAGTCCAATGGTCCTAGAATCATTGTTGTTGTGCAAACATCAACATGCACAACAATAATTCTGCTAAATTGGACTACCATTTCCTTGCTTCAGACATGAGTCAGCTGGTGTCAGCCATTTTCTTGCTCCCTCTACTCCCAGGCTCATACACTGCATGAACTGCTAGTCAGATTTTGTCTGGCTGGATTGTAGACAGTGTATAATCTTGCTGTGCCAGACAGCTGGATGTCTAGGTCCATGATGATTTTTTTTTAACTTCGCCTGATTTTTTCTTCTCTGGGATTTTTATTTATTTTTTTATCTTGGGAGGTAGCTTGTATGACTAGAAATAGTTGTTTATATAGGAAAAAATCTTAATGAGGGAGCCAGGTATTTGTTACTGTTATTTGCCATATTGCATTCATTTTGAATACATCATTTGGTAGAGATGCACTGTTAAAATCAAATGGTGAAATTCTCTGTTTTGGGTGTTCTGATAAGAAGAGTCTACAGAAAATTAGACTCATAGTTTTATTCATTTTCCACAGTATTCTCACTATTGTCCATACAATATATAAATATATATATATATATATATATATATATATATATATATATATATTGATAGATCTACTTCTGTTGATGGAAAACACACTTGGCTGAACAACAGAAAGCCGAGACCCACTTCAGCGAAACTACACATAAACAAAAGTGCACTTAAGCATAAATCAGTTAACCGAAGCACGGTACAGTGGGGATAAGGAAATATACCATTTTTCCCACTGTAGTGTGATCTTGGATTTAGTATATATAAGTAGCAGGGGTGTAGGAGGGGTACAGAGGGGCTTGACCCCTGCAAAAATGTGTTTTACTTTTCCGGACACACCTCTGCTACTTAATACTAACTCCAAGATCACACTATAGTGGGGAAAAGGGTATATTTCCTTATCCCCACTGTACCGTGCTTCGGTTAACTGATTTACGTGAAAGTGCACTTTCACAGAAATGGGTCTTGGCTTACTGTTGTTCAACACAGTGTGTTTTCAAACAACAGAAGTAGATCTATATATATATATATATATATATATATATATATATATATATATATATATATATATATACACACACACACACACACACACACAAACACATACACATAAACAAATTTTATAATTTATCAGATTATATTTTTACTAAAATATTGTAACAGTTAACACAATTTAATCTAGCAAAGGATAGCAACAGTTTAACAAACTACTGCCAAGCTAAGGTAAATGATTTTTCACATAGTTTATTTTGTGCTGGATTTCACCATTCAAACAAAATATTGTCTTGTTTACATTGGTCTTGCATCAAAATATGTAGTCAGAGAATTTCTCAGTGACAAAGAACATCAAAAAATAGGTATAAGAAGAGGGAAAATTGACCCCATTTACATAGATGAGACTGAGTACAGGATTTTGCTCTGTGCCGCTGAAATGTTTATACTACTAATGGTTAATTTTAAATGTTCATTTATATTTGTCTATCTCTATCTATGTTTCTTTGTTCATATATATATATATATATATATATATATATATATATATATATATATACATACACATACACACACACACACACACACACACACACACACACACACACATACGTGCAGACGTGCACAGCCATATAAGAAGTATAAATGACATGTTGCTTAAAATGTTGAATATGTCCAAAGGAATTGAATTCAGTGAGTCTGTGCAATTTAAAATAATCTAGCTGCATGTTTATCAAATATAAATAAAAATGCATCTATACATTTGTAAGCTACCGTTAATATGAAATTATGCCCTTTTCATACTTTCTGGCAATTTATGTTCTTTGCATTTAAATGAATTTAGAATTAAATCTGCTTTTTAAATGTGCTGTCGAGAAAAGGGCAGCAGTTTACTAACTGACTTATAAATTCATATTTCAGCAAAGCAGGCAGCGGTAGTTAGGTGCTTGCTATAATCTGTTGAAAATAGAGTGCTCAAATGAATGCATAATTTATATGCATTGAACTGCATTTGATGTTTAAGTCTTAAAGGGGCACTATGTAAAGCTTAGTGCATTTATGGAAACCTCAGAATGAAGCACTTACAAAAGGCAGACACCTGTATCATAACTTTTGTGAGTAACACAAGCTGCAGTATATAATAGGCACCTCTACATATACACCTGTATTATAACATCTGTAATTAACTCAAACTGCAATACTTAATAAGCACCTTTACATGGCAGTACACCTGTATCATAATCTTTGTAAGTAACACAAGCTGCAGTATATAATAAGCACCCCCACATGGCAGTACACCTGTCTCATAAACTTTGTAAGTAACACAAGCTGCAGAACATAGTAAGCACCTACACATGGCAGTACATCTGTATCATAACCTTTGTAACACAAGCTGCAGTACATAATAAGCAAATCTACATAGCAGTACACCTGTATCATAACCTTTGTGAGGAACACAAGCTGCACTATATTATAAGCACATCCACATGGCAGTACACCTGTATCATAACCTTTGTAATTAACACAAGCTGCAGTATATAACAAGTATCTCCATATGGCAGTACACCTGTATCATAACCTTTGTAACACAAGCTGCAGTACATAATAAGCAAATCTACATAGCAGTACACCTGTATCATAACCTTTGTGAGGAACACAAGCTGTACTGTATTATAAGCACATCCACATGGCAGTACACCTGTATCATAACCTTTGTAATTAACACACGCTGCAGTATATAACAAGTATCTCCACATGGCAGTACACCTGTATCATAACCTTTGCGAGTAACACAAGCTCCAATACATAATAAGCACCAACACATGGCAGTACACCTGCATCAAAACCTTTGTGAGTAACACAAGCTGCAGTACATAATAAGCACCTCTACATGGCAGTACACCTGTACCATAAGCTTAGTGAGGAGCACAAGCGGCAGTATATAATAAGCACATGGCAGTACACCTGTATCATAACCTTTGTGAGTAACACAAGCTGTAGTATATAATAAGCAGCTCCACATGGCAGTACACCTGTACCATAAGCTTTGTGAGGAACACAAGCTGCACAATATAATAAGCACCTCCACACAGCAGTACACCTGTATCATAACCTTTGTGAGGAACACAAGCTGCAGTATATAATAAGCACATGGCAGTACACCTGTATCACAACCTTTGTGAGTAACACAAGCTGCAGTATATAATAAGCACCTTCACATGGCAGTACACCTGTATCATAACATTTGTGAGTAACACAAGCTGCAGTACATAATAAGCACCTCCACATGGCAGTACACCTGCAACATAACCTTTGTGAGTAACACAAGCCGCAGTATAAAATAAGCATCTCCACATGGCAGTACGCCTGTATCATAACCTTTGTGAGGAACACAAGCTGCAGTACATAATAAGCAAATCTACATAGCAGTACACCTGTATCATAACCTTTGTGAGGAACACAAGCTGCAGTATATAATAAGCACATGGCAGTACACCTGTATCATAACCTTTGTGAGTAACACAAGGTGCAGTATATAATAAGCACCTCCACAAGGAAGTACACCTGTATCATAACCTTTGTATGTAACACAAGCTGAAGTATATAATAAGCACATGGCAGTACACCAGTATCATAACCTTTGTGAGTAACACAAGCTGCAGTATATAATAAGCACATGGCAGTACACCTGCATCATAACCTTTGTGAGTAACACAAGCTGCAGTATATAATAAGCACCTCCACATGGCAGTACCCCTCCATCATAACCTTTGTGAGTAACACAAGCTGCAGTATATAATAAGCACCTCCACATGGCAGTACACCTGCAATATAACCTTTGTGAGTAACACAAGATGCAGTATATAATAAGCACCTCCACACAGCAGTACACCTGTATCATAACCTTTGTAAGGAACTCAAGCTGCAGTATATAATAAGCACATGGCAGTACACCTGTATCATAACCTTTGTGAGTAACACAAGCTGCAGTATATAATAAGCAGCTCCACATGGCAGTACACCTGTACTATAAGCTTTGTGAGGAACACAAGCTGCACTATATAATAAGCACCTCCACATGGCAGTACACCTGTATCATAACCTTTGTGAGGAACACAAGCTGCAGTATATAATAAGCACATGGCAGTACACCTGTATCATAACCTTTGTGAGTAACACAAGCTGCAGTATATAATAAGCACCTCCACATGGCAGTACCCCTCCATCATAACCTTTGTATGTAACACAAGCTGCAGTATATAATAAGCATCTCCACATGGCAGTACACCTGCAACATAACCTTTGTGAGTAACACAAGCCGCAGTATATAATAAGCACCTCCACACAGCAGTACACCTATATTATAACCTTTGTAAGGAACTCAAGCTGCAGTATATAATAAGCACATGGCAGTACACCTGTATCATAACCTTTGTGAGTAACACAAGCTGCAGTATATAATAAGCAGCTCCACATGGCAGTACACCTGTACTATAAGCTTTGTGAGGAACACAAGCTGCACTATATAATAAGCACCTCCACATGGCAGTACACCTGTATCATAACCTTTGTGAGGAACACAAACTGCAGTATATAATAAGCAGCTCCACATGGCAGTACACCTGTACTATAAGCTTTGTGAGGAACACAAGCTGCACTATATAATAAGCACCTCCACATGGCAGTACACCTGTATCATAACCTTTGTGAGGAACACAAACTGCAGTATATAATAAGCACATGGCAGTACACCTGTATCATAACCTTTGTGAGTAACACAAGCTGCAGTATATAATAAGCAGCTCCACATGGCAGTACACCTGTACCATAAGCTTTGTGAGGAACACAAGCTGCACTATATAATAAGCACCTCCACATGGCAGTACACCTGTATCATAACCTTTGTGAGGAACACAAGCTGCAGTATATAATAAGCACATGGCAGTACACCTGTATCATAACCATTGTGAGTAACACAAGCTGCTGTATATAATAAGCACTTCTACATGTCAGTACACCTGTATCATAACATTTGTAAGTAACACAAGCTGCAGTATATAATAAGCACCTCCACATGGCAGTGCACCTGTATCAAAACCTTTGTGAGGAACACAAGCTGCAGTATATAATAAGCACATGGCAGTACACCTATATCATAACCTTTGTGAGTAACACAAGCTGCAGTATATAATAAGCACCTCCACATGGCAGTACACTTGTATCATAATCTTTGTACGTAACACAAGCTGAAGTATATAATAAGCACATGGCAGTACACCGGTATCATAACCTTTGTGAGTAACCCAAGCTGCAGTATATAATAAGCACCTCCATATGGCAGTACACCTGTATCATAACCTTTGTACGTAACACAATTTGAAGTATATAATAAGCACATGGCACTACGCCTGTATCACAACCTTTGTGAGTAACACAAGCTGCGGTATATAATAAGCACCTCCACATGGCAGTACACCTGTATCATAACCTTTGTACGTAACACATGCTGACGTATATAATAAGCTCATGGCAGTGCACCTGTATCATAACCTTTGTGAGTAACACAAGCTGCAGTATATAATAAGCATCTCCGCATGGCAGTACACCTGTATCATAACCATTTTAAGGAACAAAAGCTGCAGTATATAATAAGCATCTCCGCATGGCAGTACACCTGTATCATAACCTCTGTAAGTAGGTTGCAGTACATAATAAGAACCTACACATGGCAGTATACGTGTATCATAACATTTGTGAGGAACAAAAGCTGCACTATATAATAAGCACCTCCACATGGCAGTACACCTGTATCATAACCTTTGTAAGTAACACAAGCTTCAGTATATAATAAGCACCTACACAAGGCAGTACACCTGTATCATAACCTCTGTAAGTAGGTTGCAGTACATAATAAGAACCTACACATGGCAGTATACGTGTATCATAACATTTGTGAGGAACAAAAGCTGCACTATATAATAAGCACCTCCACATGGCAGTACACCTGTATCATAACCTTTGTAAGTAACACAAGCTTCAGTATATAATAAGCACCTACACAAGGCAGTACACCTGTATCATAACCTCTGTAAGTAGGTTGCAGTACATAATAAGAACCTACACATGGCAGTATACGTGTATCATAACATTTGTGAGGAACAAAAGCTGCACTATATAATAAGCACCTCCACATGGCAGTACACCTGTATCATAACATTTGTAAGTAACACAAGCTTCAGTATATAATAAGCACCTACACAAGGCAGTACACCTGTATCAAAATATTTGTAAGTAACACAAATTGCAGTACAAAATAAGCACCTCCACATGGTAGTACACCTGTATCATAACCATTTTAAGAAACAAAAGCTGCAGTATATAATAAGCATATGGTAGTACACCTGTATCATAACCTTTGTAAGTAAGACAAGCTGCAGTATGTAATAAGCACCTCCACATGGCAGTACACCTGTATCATAACATTTGTAAGGAACTCAAGCTGCAGTATATAATAAGCACCTCCACATGGCAGTACACCTGTATCATAACCTTCGTAAGGAACTCAAGCTGCAGTATATAATAAGCACCTCCGCATGGCAGTACACCTGTATCATAACCTCTGTAAGTAGGTTGCAGTACATAATAAGAAGCTACACATGGCAGTATACGTGTATCATAACATTTGTGAGGAACAAAAGCTGCACTATATAATAAGCACCTCCACATGGCAGTACACCTGTATCATAACCTTTGTAAGGAACTCAAGCTGCAGTATATAATAAGCACCTCCACATGGCAGTACACCTGTATCATAACCATTTTAAGGAACAAAAGCTGCAGTATGTAATAAGCACCTCCACATGGCAGTACACCTGTAGCATAACCTTTGTAAGGAACTCAAGCTGCAGTATATAATAAGCACCTCTACATGGCAGTACACCTGTAGCATAACCTTTGTAAGGAACTCAAGCTGCAGTATATAATAAGCACCTCCACATGGCAGTACACCTGTATCATAACCTTTGTAAGTAAGACAAGCTGCAGTATATAATAAGCACCTCCACATGGCAGTACACCTGTATCATAACCTTTGTAAGTAAGACAAGCTGCAGTATATAATAAGCACCTCAACATGGCAGTACACCTGTATCATAACCTTTGTAAGGAACTCAAGCTGCAGTATATAATAAGCACCTCCACATGGCAGTACACCTGTATCATAACCATTTTAAGGAACAAAAGCTGCAGTATGTAATAAGCACCTCCACATGGCAGTACACCTGTAGCATAACCTTTGTAAGGAACTCAAGCTGCAGTATATAATAAGCACCTCCACATGGCAGTACACCTGTATCATAACCTTTGTAAGTAAGACAAGCTGCAGTATGTAATAAGCACCTCCACATGGCAGTACACCTGTATCATAACCTTTGTGAGGAACACAAGCTGCAGTATATAATAAGCACCTCCACATGTCAGTATACCGGTATCATAACCTTTGTAAGTAAGACAAGCTGCAGTATATAATAAGCACCTCCACATGGTAGTACACCTGTATCATAAGCTTAGTGAGGAACACAAGCTGCACTATATAATAAGCACCTCCACATGGCAGTACATCTGTACCATAAGTTTAGTGAGGAACACAAGCTGCACTATATAATAGCACCTCCACATGGCAGTACATCTGTACCATAAGCTTAGTGAGGAACACAAGCTGCACTATATAATAAGCACCTCCACATGGTAGTACACCTGTATCATAACTTTTGTGAGGGACACAAGCTGCAGTATATAATAAGCACATGGCAGTACACCTGTATCATAAACTTTGTGAGTAACACACGCTGCAGTATATAATATGCACCTCCACATGGTAGTACACCTGCATCATAAGCTTAGTGAGGAAAACAAGCTGCACTATATAATAAGCACCTACACATGGCAGTATACCGGTATCATAACCTTTGTAAGTAAGACAAGCTGCAGTATATAATAAGCACCTCCGCATGGTAGTACACCTGTATCATAATCTTTGTGAGGAACACAAGCTGCTGTATATAATAAGCACCTCCACATGTCAGTATACCGGTATCATAACCTTTGTAAGTAAGACAAGCTGCAGTATATAATAAGCACCTCCACACAGCAGTACACCTGTATCATAACCTTTGTGAGGAACACAAGCTGCAGTATATAATAAGCACATAGCAGTACACCTGCATCATAACCTTTGTGAGTAACACAAGCTGCTGTATATAATAAGCACTTCTACATGTCAGTATACTGGTATCATAACCTTTGTAATTAACACCAGCTGCAGTATATAATAAGCACTTCCACATGGCAGTACACCTGCATCATGACCTTTGTGAGGAACACAAGCTGCAGTAAATAATAAGGACCTACACATGGCAGTACACCTGTGTAATCCCTTTTGTGAGTAAAACAAGCTGTAGTATATAATATATCAAACCATTAGAGGGAAGTGGGGTTGGACATGGAAGTCTACAATTTTTGCAACATATTTACAGATGTTTTAATAAAATTTTCCACAATTGTCTAATGCCCCTGCTAATTAGTAATCTCTGACAGGACAGACTAGGTTTTTTTCTAATGAGAGGGTATTGCATAGGTTTGAAGACATCAGAAAATGTCTGGTTTGGTTAAAAAGAAACACAGTCTCTGTAGTTCAGATAGCTAAGTGCAGTGTGTTACAATAATAATGAATGTTTGAATTTAATCGTTATAGGTAAACATTTGGTTGTGATTAAAAGACTATGAGAAAGTTATGATGAAACTGATGTCATAAAAGATGATGACCGATTAGACAAAACTCAAGTCTGTTCAAAGCAAGAGGAAGATGGTCAATATGTCTGTTATTGTTATATTCATTTTCTTCCTCAAGGCTAGTTTGCTGACCTGTGGTGACATTTTCTCTCACAGTTTCTCCCACTGACTGATTCATTTAGTCTCTTGATTCAATGTTCTCATCAAAACGTTAATTGTCAGGGGCACTGAGGAGCAGTGCTGCCGCTCTGCTGGAAATGTGACATTTACTTTTATACACTACATTTTCACAGTCATAGGACCAATTCCCACTTCTGGCATTAAGACATTCATCAACTGACGTTACCAGATAGCTATATTTTCCTACCACCAGCCTTCTGGAAATCTTGTTTCTTATTCCTTGTATTTCAAAAAATGGAAACATGCTAAAACCATGTTGATCAGTGTAGTTATTCCTGTAGAATTACTAAAATCCTCTGATGCATGTTGTTTATTGTTACCCTTGCTTGAAATATCCAGAATGAAAATGTAATCTGATCTTACGTAACATTATCCGAGTCTTCTCTAGCCATCTCCAAAGCATGCCACTTTTCTGATTGTGAAACACAAACCTGCTTTAATGACTGCAGCTCTTGTTTATATGCTCCACCCTAATGTTATACATGTAATTTCCCAAGTTCTCCCATCCTGTACCATCACTTGAAAGCAGGCTAAAAAATATCTCCCGGGAACATAGCTATGTTGATGACTAAAGGAAACATGTATTTCATTCTGTTGCACTGTGCTCTGTTAATTCCTCACCTCCACAGGTGTTCTGTGATAAGAGCTGTTCTACTTGCATCTTATACATTGTTAATGGGAAATCCTAAGTCTTGCAGAAAAAAAAAATAATCATGCATCAAACAAATGTCTGTATTTCCACAGCCATAAGTGCAAGTACACATGTAATCTATATTATTTCTACAAAGCTAATAATAAAAGGAACAGCCATTTTGTTCAATTTTTGTACTGATCTAAAAATAGTTTCTTTTAAGTTCAAACATATTTCAAGGAGCATATCTTTTACATGCTATGCATGAAATAGTGGACATTTTGTGTGTCATGATGTGGCACTTCACATGGTATGATTCACTACATGATGTGGCACTTCACATGGTATGATTCACTACATGATGTGGCACTTCACATGGTATGATTCACTACATGATGTGGCACTTCACATGGTATGATTCACTACATGATGTGGCACTTCACATGGTATGATTCACTACATGATGTGGCACTTCATATGGTATGATTCACTATTCTGAAATTTGGTTGGTTCAAGAAACACATATAAAAAATATAAAAATACAGGTCTACCTTATTTTGTTCAAGTGCCATAATATCTAATCCCATTTTGTTGATGTTGAAAATATCGAAGCCCACTTCATTGAAGCACCGGACCTATGATGATCTTCCTAGGATAAGTAACCTGCTGTGCAAGACTGTGAATTTCTCTCTTTTCCCAACTGTAGTGCAATCTCGGAGTTACTATATTTAGTTAGAGGGGGTGTGGGGGGCGTAGCTCTCCACATGGGTGGATTAGGGATGGTGCTGTTTGGGTTTTCTTTCTCTTTTGGTAAGTGGTTACTTACCCAGGGAAGATCTTTGTAGTTCTGGTCCTTCGATGAAGTGGTCTTCAATATTTTCAGCATTAACAAAATGGGATTTGCTATTATGACATTTCGATAAATTGCAGTAAACCCAAAAATACATATGTTCTTAAAAATGTACTTATGAACAACAATGAATATCTTCAGAACTGTACATGGTAAACATGAAATATTGATACTGCTTTTTTTCTTTGTAGTATGCTCTTTGATCTGATGCGATGAAAACTGTAAAGAGGATAGATTTTTAAATTCCCAACCAGATAAAGAAAAGTTTCTCAATAAATGTACATGGCCCACATTAAATATCAAAAGTAGATTTGTCAGGCAGAGTATTATCTCTCAAACATGCCTGCTGTCTTTTTGTATGTTGCTTGGTTTATAAGATGTCAACACAAAAAAAAATGGAAATATTGCACGTTTATAAAAAAGCATAATGGTATCAAATATCTCATGAATAATGCATACTACACATATAGTTGCTGGACTGTATTATTCAGCACGATGTTGGTATTGGAATGCTATAGTTAAACTATTTGTATTTTTATTAGTCGCGTGTTTAATAAGCATTGGAAATTAAGTTGCCAGATGGCTTCTTCAAACAAAGTCTGGGACTGACATCAGTGTTCATTCTATGAGGCAAATGATCTGTGGCTTAAAGATGCCAGATGGAGTTGTAGGAAGTGAAGTGTTCTGTTCCAGAAATTTCTTGCTATTGCTCAACTTATCAATGTCACAGTATGGCCTTAACCAGCTATTGTTTATGAAACATTCAAGTCATAAATGTGGACAGAAATACCTCTAATATGATTCTGCTTCACAGTCTTGTCAGAATGTTTCCCTGTACTTAAGATTTACAATATCACTAACTACCATACTTAGGATACATACTGGTATATTCTTTACAACAGTGGCATTTCTCTGCATGCATTAACAATTATGTAGTGCAACACAAGTTATCTTTCTTCTAACTTTCAATTAATGGATGTTAAATTTTCTCTCTCTATCTCTCTTTCTGTCTAAACAACCATATTCACTTTCCTTGTCTATTATTAAATAAAACAACCACGCGGATATTTAGTGGTCATTTTACAAAGAAGTCAAAAATATTCATATTGCAATTTAATTTCTGATGTCATGATCACCCTAAGTTTTGTCATTCTGACATTATGTTTTCCCTTATTCATTTTTAATCTTTGATGCTTCTATTATATTGCCCTGGAAACTGCAGTAAGTGTTTTCTCTGCTCTTCTAAGATATTGTTTTCTCTGCTTTACTTGTACATCCTGTTGAGCAATATTTAACACAATTTCTAATAAATGTTCTTTTATTTCACAAATACTTTGACCTACAACTTTTTAACTCACTCAGGGTATTACCATTTTTTAGCGTATACATATCCTTTACATTGAATTGATCAATTTAAGGAAACTCATCTCTTCATAACAGACAGTTACTGTCAAAATGCTTAGCAACACAGTGAAAAAATAAGTGCTGCCATTACCAGATGAACTAACTTTAGTTGTTGTCCATCCTGATTTATTCTTGTTCTCCTTTTAACAGCCTACCATATTCTTATTGCATTTGCCTCAAGTATTCATTATAAGGCCAGTTTTCTTGATACAGACTTCTGTTCTACCACTAAAAACTTAAGAGATGGCAAATTGCTTTACTAAAAGAATGAAATAATTTACCCTACATGTGGGTAATAATATTAAATGGTCAGTGACTGTTATAGTTCTATAAATTCATTATTCCTATATTTAACCTTGTCTATAGTGCATTGAAATGGTTCTTGAATTGCAAAAATGTAATCATTTTTATTAGACAGACTACTTTTGATATAATATATGGGAAATAATGACCATGGTGTCCTGCTACACTAAAGACATATCTGTTAATCACTTACATTTGAGTTTAAACATTTTTGCAGTAAGTTATTCAGAAATCCTGTAATAGATAATTTGAAGTGGCACCCTGACCCCACGTGCAAAAATGGGAAAGGGGGTTGTGGATGGGTAGATTGGTGCATATCACATTCAGAGCTGGGTCCAGCATTAGGTGAGCTAGGTAGTTACCCCAGGCCTGCTGGGGGGGGGGGGGGCTGGTTGGTCACAACAATAATTTATCCAAAAAACAGATCAAAAGCAGGGTAAGGTATCACCTCAAAAGCAGAAGATAAGGAGTTGAATTGATGTGGAACACATGTGATATTGATGAAGTGTGCTATTGGTGCTTTCTGAGTATTTAAATGTGATGAGTTTCTTGTATTATGTTAAAGTCTGATGAAACGTTCTTTGTAACGTGAAAGCACTTACTTTGTATGAAATAAAAGGATATTTTTCTACTTTCATCCACCTGGTTTGCTTCGATAGTTGTGGCGTATCTACCTCTTCTATTTTTGGACAACAATAATTTAATTAAAAAAATAAAAGTTTTCCAAACTCCTCTCATTCATGTTGCTTTGTGTGTGCACTGCTTTGGAAGCAAATGTATGCAGAGGACACAAGAGATTTCATTTCTAAAATGGAGTCTTCGTTGGATTTACTTGGCTATGATTGTGGATATTTTTCATAGTGTAAATTGAGACTTGACGTCTGAGGTAGATTTGCAGCAAAGCAACTAGCAAGTACTCAAGTGTGTCAAAATTTCATCTCCTGGTTAGATTTATTCAGTTAATGGAAGAATTGACTTCCGAAATGGATTTGGAGCAGCAAAGGTGTGTGTGTGTGTGTGTGTGTGTGTGTGTGTGTGTGTGTGTGTGTGTGTGTGTAATGCTCTTGTTATGAAGAGCAGTTTAGTTAATTAGCTTGCTTAAGCTCAAACCTTGTACCTTGGCTACAAGTGACAACACCCATAATCCTCTACACCAACTACCAGTTGGTTGAAATGTTCAAAATGGGCCCTTTTATCATTTATTTTTGCATGCAATTTTTTCACTGGAATTAATGGAGAAATGTTCAAAAAATGCACTCTAATAAATGTTGCTATATTTAACAAGAAATAGATTAAATCAAAAAAGTTTATCAAACAGCATATGTATTTATGTACTATCCTAAAAATGTATGTAGGGGGCCCACGGTTTGAAAATAGCCCAAGGACTATGGTACAGTGACTATGACAGTGGCTGAGTGCATTTTCCATGAAAGTGAGTCTGAGTTTTAATGAACTTGAATTTCACTGCATTTTCAATGAATATGAGTTCCAATGCATTTTCAATGAAAGTCAGATTCAATACATTTTTAGTGATGGGAGCTTCAAAGGAAGAGACGTTTCCTGTTGTTCATGCTAAGTCTGTTTTTACTATGGAACTATTTTGATTAGCAAATGTCCATTAGTGTTTGTGCTATAAAAATTGTAAACAGTGTTAGTAGCTCAGCAGGTATCATACTTGCCTTTGGTGCAGAAGGCGTTAAGTTCTACTACCACACCATGTAAATGAATTGCTAACCCTAAAGTGCAGTTTAAGGGGGTTGTTACACTCTGACTGTGTCATCTTTGCATGAGATTTTAAACCAAGTCCTCATCTAACTGCATTGATGGTTGGTGCTGTGAGATCTTTTAGAGCCTCCTGAGCTATTGAAAAGAGTAGGGGATATTCTTTGATGCCCTGGCAAATTGTTCCCTAGTAATATAAATACCATGAAAGGTATTCCTGAAAAGAGATTATTAGTATACAAGGACTAATCTGGGAAACAAAGGATAAAAACATTAAAAGATTTAAAATTAAATCCACATCTTTGTCTTCATTTCAATTTCAATTTCATTTGAAAAAAGCAACGGAGAAAGCAAGATCTCCGTTGCTTTTTACAAACTGTTTCGCTATGTTAAATGGGTTTAACATAGCGAGACAGCTTTAAAAAAGCAACGGAGATTCTCCATTGCTTTTTTAAAGCTGTCTCACTATGTTAAACTCGTTTAACGTAGCGAAACAGTGTAAAAAAAAAGAGTTATAGTAATGGAAAAAGTCCGGGCGACCGGACCTTTTTCCATTACTATAACTCTGATTTACAATGTGCATGCTGACCAATCAGCGTGCACGTTTTTGAATATTTAATGGGGAGTCATTGTATAATACAAAATCTTGCTGGTTCTGGCAACTTGGGAGATACGGTATAATTGTTACCTTCTTTATTTGAGGAATGTAGTATACCATTATACAGCTTATAATATCAAGGAGTACTCTTTCACTGGTTAACTGCACTGTAATTTATTGTAAGAGGCACTGTATATCCTGTGAACATTGCATTTTCATTGCACTTCATGGTAATGCATGAGGCAGAGTTGATTTCCTTTCGCAGCAGGTGCAGAAGATCCTGATATGGTTAGTACAGATCTCATTGATATATTTTTTGGGACTTTCATGATTTCCAACAACTGCAGAAATTCAGAACACGGAGTCATAGGAGAAACAGCAAACTAAAGGACAGCTAACAGACACTGAGTAATGAATATATACAACACGAGCAACTGAAGGCAAACTGAGAGGGCATTTTGCCCATTTGTTCCCCTTCACGGGAGCCATCGTTTACTCAGCTATCAGGAGTCTTTGATTTTTTTTTTTTTTTCTTGGTGCTATCTATGCATAATTGGCTAGGCAATAGGAAGGGGTCATAGGAACATAGTATCATAGGAGGTTGCTAGGCTATTGGCCCTGAGGCCCTTATAAGCATAGCCAAAAGTTTAACCCATGTTTAGACAAGTCAGCACTTAGAGCCTCTGTCCAGCAGGGACACAGGTGGGATATCAGGGGTGTATTTTCAGTTTCCCATCCAATTATCCAGGTTGCGCTTAAAAAGGGATAATGAGATACTCTGCTTGACGTGGAGAGGGGGTCAATTCTACAGATGGGGGGAGTCTCTGGGACACAAATCTGTCATGCCAACAAGTTCTATTGATATCACAGTCCAGGTTGTGGTCTTATGGATTACTCGAGTGGAGCTTGACTTGCGGATATGCAGCAGTTCCATCAAGGTGTGATCTAAGATTGCTTTGTATGCCATACAGAGGTCACCTCTGAGGAGTATGTATGAAGCTGAATAGAGGGACAGGGCTTGTAGCCCATCTGTGTAGGGTAGGCGTTTGATGCCCTGGATTCTCCTGGTGAGGAACCTCTGTGCTCTCTCCAGATGCTTAGCGAGGTGCATGCCGAAGGGGGCATTGTACTAAATCATTGGCCTTATAAGGGAAGAATACAGGGATCTTAGGACCACTTTGTCCCTGGATGAGATACCCTTACTTATGAAGTGGGCCATGTAAACCTTTCTGTACAACAAAAGTTACATCGTGGTCAACACTCAGGTTGCTATCAACCTGGGTGCCCAAATCTCTCACTATTGATTGTGTACTTAGGACGTTGTTATTAATGTGATATGGGGGACGTCACTCTCCCCAAAGGAGACGATGATGCTTTTTTTGGCATTCAGCTTGATGTCATGTTTCTGGCACCAGTCATTTGCTTGGGTGAGACCCTCTTGGAGGACGTCCACATCACTTGGGGAATTGATGACTGCACCAAGCTTGCAGTCATCTGCAAACTTGGTCAGCCATACATCTGTGTGGTATACATGGGTGTGTAATGGACCATTAATAGACGATATCTCCCTTGCTTCTACTTCTCTCTTTGTGGCCTTGTTCCTTCTTTTTAAGCACAAGTGGAAGATCATTCCGCCTAGTGTACCCCAGAATGTATGCAAACCCTTCCCACCCCAGAAGACGTATGCAGCCCATATCCCTTTAGTCCTTCCCTTATCTGCCTGGCTTATACAGCGGCGGGACTACTAATGATTTCCTGGGTAGCCACTAAGCCAGGCTGTAGGACTTTAAGTCATGATTAATATACTACGCATAGTTTACCTATTCCCAACAACTAACTCACGTTAATCAAAGTTGCTGAAAACATTGTGATCTTGATGATATCTGGCAGGTGGTACATAGGTTAAGGCTATGAGATGTTAATGTGCTACTTACTGTAATACAGGGTTTGATTCCCTCAGCCTTCTGCCTACTGTATGACCTAGAGAAAGTCACTTAACCAGTCAGTTATTTGCAGTAAATAGGATTTGGGCAAGGCTCTTTAATGGTGTCCTGTTCTGCATGTCTAGCAACTACCTATGACTCTATATATGTAAATGCACTGTTTTATGTGGACTCAGAGCCCTTATATGATATAAGTTTTGAACATGAACAGTTGGTTAACATGAAGGTGGTAGTGTCTGTGAATCAGAAGGACAAAGAGATTTTCAAATACTATTAAATCTATGTGTAATATAATTCTGAATAACTTCTAAAAGCTGCAGTTTTTATTTCAAAGTTATACAGTCTCCAAATAACACACATACAGTTACACCCTATGAACACTCTGAGATGAAAGGGCCGGTACAAATTATACAGAAATTATCTGGTTTGGAAAATTGGGTGGGAAACAATTACTCTAAATTTTTATGGAAAATACATACATGCCTCTCTCTGTCTCTCTCACTCGCTCTCACTATATAGATATAGATATGTGTATTTACCTCAATAGGTGGACACATCACATTGACGATAGTAAGCAAGTCGACTGCAAAAGGTCAGCATCTGAAATTCCGACTCTAAACTTATGTTTAAGAAAAATCCTTGAAACATGCAACCAACAAAAAACAAAGTAACCCTCTACACCCCTCACACCCCCTGCTAATTATATGTACTAGCTTCGATATAGCACAATCTCTGGTGAGGTGCTGCATGCATCCTGTCTCTCTCTCTGTATAAATATATATATATATATATGTTCTCTCTCTCTCTATTTATATATATATATATATATATATTATAAATATATATATATATATATATATATATATATATATATATATATATATATATATATATATATATATATATATATATATGTATATATATAAATTATATGTTGCATTTGGGTTAATGAAAAAGGATGTGATAAGGCTGAAAAGAAATGGAACAAAATTATTTTTGTTAATAATGTGGCACATATAAATCATGAATATAGGAATGTTCTTTGGAATAAAATGTTTCTTAATGAAAAAGTGACAAGGGCTGCCTTGGTTTATTTAAGGTATGTTTGGTATGGAGAAAGAACAGCTGCTCTAAGTATAGAAGGGAATGATTACAAATGAATGTTTGTTGCAGACTGTATTAATGTATCTTAAATACTACATATGCAGGAACTACATTCATTAATTGATATGCATGATTGCATTTCAGTGATTGTTCTAATGGCCATCTTATTAATAAAGAAACAGATTCTTACCGTAGTAAGTAGAATAGGATATTTGACATCTGGGTATGCTACCACTTAGTTAACCAGACAATGTCTCGGTTTAAAGATTTACCCAGAATGATGGCACCTCATTTGTAGAGCACCCACTTATGTAGCACTGCAGAGTCAATAAGGGAATAAGAATCCAAACATGCAGTGTGTGTACAAAAGCAGGGTATACCGATAGAGGCATGCAGTGTGTGTACAAAAGCTGGGTATACTGATAGATGCATGCAGTGTGTGTACAAAAAGTTGGTATACCGATAGATGTACAAGGACCAAAACTGCACATCCAGGCACTTTGACATATAAACTGCAATTCAAACAAATCAGCACATTCTAAAACTCTTTTTTTAGCTTCTCCGCTTTTGACATCCAGCCCTGCTCCCAGCTAGTTTGCAGACACATTCCTTCCCCATAGGCAAAAGACTATTTGGCACATTTGTTCATTTGGGGTATCACTTATAATATGGCAGGAGTGAGAGCAGTTATTGCTGCACTAGTGACTGGGGTTTAGCATTACATTTTTAGCATCCCCCACAAATGCCCAAAGTCTCCAAGGTATCAGCATTAATGAACCACATAGTGTACGCACATACCTTTATGTGTATGCATCAGAATGTCCCTTTCCCTTTGTAAATTTCACCTTTGCATAATACACACTCTCCATCAGGGTTTCTACATTTACTTGATTTAATAAAGATGGAGAGACACATTAAATTCAATGAAAGAAAAAGATTACACAAAGTAAATAAATCCCAAAATGTTAAATGTTTGGTAAAACAGAATGATAATAATAATTAAGCTATTAATAGAAATTCTTTTGATATAACAGCAATAAATTGTCTAAATTACGGTGCAGCTAAATTAATAACATAAATTCTTATCACAAAAATACAGAGCAGTAAGGGAAATGAAGGGAAGAAATAAAATGCCAACTTGAAAGCATCGAAAAGAGAAAGCTATAAGGCAATTAAGACAAGAAGTGTCACTGCTATAGGAATATAGTAACGGGAATAAACCATCAAAAATACACAGAAAGACAGACATGGTAAAATCAATGCACAGTATCAAAACAGAACAGGATCTATCATACGCTATTACAAATAATAAACTAAAAATATTAGCATAGGGAGAAAAAAGATATGCAGATAAATATTTATTTTTATTATTTATTTTACATTTGTTGACCGGGCTAGTCTAACTGGATATATGTCCATTTTCAGTAGAGGCCCGGGGAGAAAAGCTCCACTACAACATTGTTCTAAAGAAACCAAAAAATACTACATAGGAGTAACATATTTTAAAAATTAAAATTGATATAGTGACTAGTAAAAATGAAATAGTCATTTTATTTATTTATTTTATTTTACATTTGTTAACCGGGCTAGTCCAACTGGATACATGTCCATTTTCAGTGGAGGCCCGAGGAGAAAAGCTCCGCTAACTACTACTTAACAAGTTAAAAAATATACAGAATTATGCAATAAAAAGAAAACATTTGCTTTAAATTTCTTCCAGAATGTAAAGACACAAGAGTACAATATGAGACTTAGCAGGTAAATAAGATTAGATGTTTTACTTAGTTACAGTATTACTACATATAAATATAAAGGAAAAGTGCAAAATAAGCAGTTCATTGACGACGCAGGAAATGTTATACAGAACAGGGAAACAAAGCAAAAGGAATACAATTTGTCTCCCAGAAAACAACCTTGTGTAAACAATTCTCATTTACTTTTTCTGGATGATTTAAAACTGTATAGTTTTCCAGATGAGGAGTGAAAGCACAACTTTAAGTAGTTAAAACTTTCTCAAATAAGAATACCATTTGGGCTTGATAGATGTGCAAAAGCAATGTTTAAACTAGGAAAGCTGCAGCACCAAGAAAATATAAATCTGGGACAGGAATGTGATATAAAAGAAACTGGAGCAGGAGGGAATTTATAAATATTTGGAAATTGATGATGACTAAGCAATAAAACATGAACCAATGCAAATAAAACTCAATAAGGAATACTTTAAAAGACTAAAACTAATACTGAAAACTGTCTTGACATCTGGGATTAAAGTTCAAGCTATAAACCATTTTGCTCTTCTTTTTCCAACTTACAATACTGGTACAGAGTTTGCCACTGTTTCATGGTCACTGTAATGCAATCGATAAATGTGGGGTTTATTTTATACATCTGACTGCTCCCAAAAGGTATTGGCTTAGATTCATAGGTTCATAGGTTGGTACTAGGCTATCGGCCCTAAGGCCTATGCACGCCTAGCCATAACAATTCCCTGGAAATTTTTTCCCACAATATTTACTTCTTTGGGCCCCTGTCTAGCAGGGTGACTGACATGATCCCTGGGGTGAATTTCCTATCTCCCATCCAATCATCAAGGTTCCTTTTGAAGAGGGCCAATGAGGTGCTCTGCTTGACATGTATGGGCAGTCTATTCCAGAGTATGGGGAGTCTCTGGGTCAGGAACCTATCCCCCCAGCATGTTTTGTTCAATGTGATGATAAGGTTTAGATCCCTTGACTGTGTGACTCTGAGGGATTGGGATTTCTTTAAGTGGAGCATGTCCAACAGCTCAGGGTTTGACATGGCCTTGTATGTTAAGCAGAGATCGCCTCTGAGTAGACGATATGCCACAGGGTATAGCTGGAGTTTTTTTAGACAGTCAGCATATGGCATCTGGTTTAGGCCTGTGATTCTTTTAGTGAGGTATTTCTGTGGCCTTTCCAGCTGTTGCAGATGTCTTGTGAGGTACATACCAAATGGGGCATTATACTCTATAATGGGTCTAATGAGGGATGAGTACAGTGGGACAATGACCTCCTTTTTTCTGGATGAAAAGCCCTTAGTGATGAGGTGTGCCTCGTAGAAGGATTTCCTGACTGTTGTGGCGATGTGGTTATCGAAAGTGAGACCACTGTCCACTTGTGTCCCTAAGTCTCTCATCACACTTTCAATGTTTAGTGTCCTGCCACCTATGTGGTAGTTCATGGGTACGTGTTTTTTTC
This sequence comes from Protopterus annectens, assembly GCF_019279795.1. Lineage (NCBI taxonomy): Eukaryota > Metazoa > Chordata > Ceratodontiformes > Protopteridae > Protopterus > Protopterus annectens. Next base: position 1,447,445,248 of record NC_056739.1, on the reverse strand, counting down.
CAAAGGGGATGACTATACATTTCTTGGCATTAAGCTTGAGCCCATGGCTCTGGCACCAGGCATCGGTTTCTGTAAGGCCCTTTTGTAGAATATCCTCATCATTTGGGGAGTTGGACAGAAAGACAAGAAAAATGCTTTATGATTATGAAATGATGTATAAAAATCAGTGTACACCAAGATTATATATTCCTTGTTTTGAAGAATGTATCGGCCTCCTCGAAATTGATTACATTTATAGATGGGCAGGCATGAGATTGCATACATATCTGCTGATCTCAGTACATTCAAACCTAATGTAAGTTTTAAAACATGGTCTAACATGACTTTCAGTATCAAGTGGGAATGGAGATCAAACAGAAGTAGACAAAAATCACCAGCAACTGAATGTGCAAAAAAAAAAAAACAGAAAAGCGTATAAGGAAAAAGGTCAGATGGGAAGGAAAGAAATGTGGAAAAACCATAAATATTACGGCAAGTACACAGATATGGAACAGCCTCCTGTCCATCAGGATTTGACACAAGAATGGCTAAGGAGAAGCAGACTGACACCAAAAGATAAAAGGTTAATAATTATGGCTCAGGATAGTGCACTATATACACATTGGTTTACAAAGTCCATGGAACATGTGGGAGAAATAGACAAGTGCAGGTTCTTTTAAAAAGAAATGGAAACAGTCACACATCTTGTTGCTGGACGTGTGTACCTAAACTCATGGCAGAGGTCCTAACAAAGAAAAGGCATAATAATGTGGCAAGACTGTTGCACTGGGGATTGTGCAAACATTATGGTACTGAAGTGGCTGAAAAACACTGGAAACATGAGCCACAAAGCATTGTAGAGAATGAAGTTTATATCACATGGAATCATTCATTATGAACAGTTCAAAGATAGATGAGAGAAAACCAGATATAGTACTCCAGGAAAAATGACAAACGTAGCATTGGTCATTGATATTGCTACACCCAGTGATTACAGTGTTTTACATACAGACAGACACAAAGTCATAACATATCAGGATTTGTAGGCAGAAACCAGGGCAATGTGGAAGAAAGCTACCTACACAGCTTTAATAGTAGTTGGAACACTGAGTCAGATAAAATAAGAATTTACAGTTGCATTTAAATATGTTACCATGATATGTAGCACCGTATGAATTACAGAAGGAGGCAATTCTGGGTACATTGTGAGTGCTGATGTAGACTGCTCTTACCTAACAACAAAGACCGAAACAAATACTAATTTCATGAGCTGTAATTATACCCTGACAGAAGAAATGAGGGCCACTCCCATCATGATATTAGAAAGCCAAAATACTTGGAGAAATTAAACTGACAATATGACCAGGTACAACCGTTTCTCTTCCACCCGCAGATAGGTGAGTTAGGTATGGCATGTCATTCCTGCCCTCTCCATACAAACTCTAATAAGTGACTGGGCCACTAGGCAAACTTAGGTTGGCCAGGATATAGTCAGGACGTTTTCCTTTTATAGCAGTGAAGCTGGCTGCTGTTACCCCTTTTATGTATTTCTGCAAGTTGTCCTTTCCCCATACTCTTTGACATGGGATGACCCCCTCACACACTTCTACTACTTAGATTCAAGAATACTTTATCTAGGAAGAGGGGGAAATACTCTGAGATAATACGACCTTAGTGTTAGCATATATTCCCATTTACTAACACTTCTACTTCTGTTACTTTACTTTGAGGATTTAAATTGTAGCCTCACAATTTATGCAGGCACTCCACAAAATGAATGGTGACGAGTGTCACTCATTTGTTTTTATGCTTTCCGTTTATTGTTTCTGATAATGTAATCAAAAAGGCACAGTGACATTCTAAGAATAGTTATGTGCACTATGCAGTATAAAAACTAAAAAAAGGGTCTACAATGCATTATTAGAAATGGGGGTCATATCATGCCATATTTCTAGGTAATCTGAGAGTTTCAGTATAGGTACTTCATGATGGCCTAAAGCCATACATAAAATGCAGGGGTCTAGAAGCAGCTCATTTCATGACACCAAGATTAAGCTCTTACTAAGGTAGCATTTTCTATTTCAGTCATGTTGGGAATGGGTCATAACAGGGTGATGTAAACCACCTGGGACTGGTATTGGATACCTCAAGGTCAAATAAATGCCCTTAGCCTCTATAGCTCTCACACAAGCTCCAACTCATAAATATCTGTGGAGTGCGCAAACTTAATATAAGATAGAACTACAAGAACAAAAGTTATACAGGATTGTTACCGAAAAGAACATTTCCGCTATTTCCTCATATTATTTCCAAATGCATAAAATATGCTGTGCAAATAACTAACTGTGTATATAGACTAGGTGATCATCGTGGACTAGTCTGCATGATTTCTGACAAAAAAAACAAAAAAAAAACATACTCACAGGACAGCATTCCCTCCTACTACTATCATTATCCCCTCCCACCAATACCACTACCTCACATGTGCTTTATCCAAGCTAGTACAATAAAACTAACTCCTGATGCTCTACTACTCTTTTTCCCACCTAGCCCGTCCTTAATATACACTAATCATTGTATAAATTGTTGGAGAATTCAACTGCTTTCCTATTTCTTCATCCACCATAAACTCTTTCCAACTGTCCTGCCCCTGTCTGTGCACAATTTGGTGTCTGAGGCACTACAGTTCTCCCATCAACTCAGCATGACCTTTGACTCCAGAAACAGCTACTAAGATATGCAATAGTTAACCACATCTATTTTTTCCATGATTCATGACCAGAAAGTGAGATATGATGGGGTACATCTAATGGCATAGCTTTCCTATATCAGTTTAAAATACTCATAAATATTTACCATATTTTTATAACTGCACAAAATTCATACATTATTAGTAAAGGCAGTATAATATTCTAACATTTGCAGACCAACTGTGCATCCAAATGAATGTTTTCCTTATACTGGATTAGGTGTTGATGTTATCCTGTGCTACAAGTCGGAAAGAAACTGGCCTTAGCTTGCAAAATACCTGTGAAGAGCACAAAACATTAATTGTATTCTGTGGTAATGTAAGTATTTTTAGAGAACATGCAAATGTAAGGGATTCAGGAAATACCATCTTCTGCTGAAAATACAATCTTCACAGGACTGAAGGGCCCTTCTCCTTTGTTGTTGTACACACCAATTTTAACTTCATATGGTGAAAATGGAGGCATGCTTTCATTTCTGTATACATATCTGGAAGCGTCAGGGGAAGCCACAACTGTATGCATCCAACCCGCTGTCTTAAGTGGTCTGAAAGCTACCACATAACCAAAACCTCCACCGTTCTGTAACTCTTCGGGAACAGGCTGTATAAAGAGAGTACAAAAGAAGTTACAAGCAGTGCTTTTAGGCAACACACTTCCTAGTACAAGATTCATTTTAAATGTTGAAATGTATACTTTTTCATAGTTGGAGTTCAGTATATAAGAGTACATTGTTATGCTCAAACACACTCCTCAGCTTTTATATACACTTCCATCTCTGAGAGCTCCTTTAAACAACAGTCTTCTGGTTCTTTCATACCAATGCAATATTTCAACAGAACCAGCAGAAGCTTAAATGATACAGTCTGTGACTGGAGTTGGAAGGCCCCCTTCAACTGTGTATAACTAAACAGTTCAGACGTGATATAATTGTTGAAAAGCCTACACTGACGGATGAAAAGGAAAGGGAGACAGTGACATGAAATTAGAGTACATGAGGTTTGGAACAGAACATTTTGTCCTGGGACATCTTCAAGTGGGGCTAGATACATAGATTTATAGGAATTAAGAATAAGGGGAGGATAGGGTTAAATGGGAGGGAGGGGTGTTTAGGATGAAATGAGGTAAGGGTAGGGAGGGGTTTAGAGGGTTTGTCAAGTGTAACTGAGGTGAGAGTCACATTTTAACGTGAACTTGCTGAGGCAGGTGTTATGTCCGAGATGACCTGTAGGTATTCCTGTGGCACAGGTAGGCCTTGGGTTCCTGGGGATGGGGGGTTTTCATTGTAGGAAGCAGGTGGTCTGTATAAGGAAATATATATTTTTATTTTTGGAGGGGGGCTATCAGTGGCTAGGCTTGCAGTCAGGGGGTCAGGTTGTTTCTGGCATCTGCTAAAGATAGCATGGTTACACTATACACTGATCCCAACAGGGACAAAAGGAGATTAACTGGATATATTTTTTGCTGTGCAGGAGGTCGGGAAGAAATTGCATTATCTAAGAGGGGCAGGCTTCTTTATATAACAGGAATTGTTGGGTCAAATCAACAGAATGGGCATCTGCTGCTCGGAGAAATCAGCAGCTAGGACAGCGGGCTTCACAGCTTTTACTGTGCAGGAGTTCAATTGGTATAATGGTTAAATGCTTGGCTACAGCTACTAAGTACAGAGTTTGTGCTGGCCTCTATTGCACTGGAGGCTCTAACATTTATGGAGATTGGGAGGCTTTGGTGTGCTTTCTTCCTTATGTGGTAGCTCGTGGTTTGCACTGTCACATTTTCAATGACACACTGGCCCTGTAACTGTAAAGGGGGAGTGTGGTTCATATGAGCTCGTCTGGTGTGATCCAAGGCAAAACTGGTGAAATTTTAAAAGAGAGCAGAAAGAGACTAGGACTGATTTTTGGGAAGGAACAGAGTAGTACACAATGGGTGTTGACAGTTTATTTTCCCAAGCATATTATGGGAATGGACCGTACATTAACAACATCCACTGTCGGGGAGTTGTAAAACTGAGTGCAGACATTTTATATCTTCAAAGTCCCCTTTACAGTTCCCGGTAAGTAAACAAATGTAAATAAATAAATAAAAGTCATTTAACTTACCTGGTGCAGTTTTCATGACACCAAACTGGGCTTTACCTGTTGCCACTAGAGTTTGATGTTGGCAGGCGATTTAGGTATTATGTGTGGAGTGTGTTGATGGATTGGGGAAGGATGCCGTGAAGAATGCATTGGCAGAACATTCGGTGGACTGGCCATTTAGAATGCTTTATTTTAGTTTTCAAATTGTATGTCTGCTTCTGCAATTTATGTGACAGAACAATAAAGCAGTTAGCACTTTTTTACTTTTTGTGGGTTGGGTGTTTGATTCAGGCTATTCGTTTACGGTATTTTTGCTGGCATGAAGGAAATCAGGGCAGGTGAAAGTGCTGTTGGTGCTGTGTTCATGGGAGCCAACACATCAAGCGTCTGGAGAGGTGAGGGTCTTGCAAAGGAAAATAAATCTATTTTATACATTTTAGGTTACTGCATGTTTGCTTCCACTGTTCTTTGGTATTGAATCCAGGTGAGATTGTGATGGTGTTTGCAAGTCAGTTGAGAAGTAGAGGGTGTGGGTGTAAGGTGTTTTTTTTACAGTTGGGGATTTTGTTTTTGGAAATGTGTGATGATAGCATGTTTAAGATGGAGTTTAATTACACCCTGAATGATCAGTCATGTCATGAAACCAAAATACAAACTAAAGCGCTCAAAAAAGTAACCGAGCAAATAAACACTTCATGGAAGTTAATGTGAAATCTGCTGGAAGTGAACTTAAACATTATGGATTTGGGAAAAGAAAGAGAATGTGTTGCTCACATGGGTTCATGCTCAGAGTTGGGTTTGGGGAAGATTTCTTGGCTGTTTCGCGCATGTACATTAACCCACTAATGGGGTAGGGAGGGGGCTTGCATGGTTGACACAGAGCAGTGTGGAGGCATTGTCGTAGTTCTGATGGGTTGCTACATTGACCTCAAGGGTGTGGTGCATGGTGAGACAAATTTTTATATTTTGGTCCATTTCTCATAAGATTGAACTGGTGAGCTGGTTGTTGAGGGAGGTGGTTGCCTTGGGGGAGATTGCTGTTTGCTGGTCTGGTTGTTTGTGGGCTATGAGGTCAGATTCAGTTTTGGTTTACAGACCCTGTGGTATTGGCTATGCTCATGCAGAGGAGTTTTATTTAATAAAAAAAAATATGTTTAACTAATTATTGCTTACTGTGGATGAGGGGTACCCTGGGACATTCCTCTGACAGACGTTTTAGTTCTAATTTAATATTTTTTATGTTTTGATGTTACATCATGAGGCTCGGCTAAAGTAATGATTGTTGGGGAAAACTTATTTTAAGGGGATAATGTTATGGGCAGATGAGTTGTTTACACTTGAGAGATATGACTATGTTATGGAGGTATTTGACTCGTGTTTTAGGCATCTTAATGGTCACTGTTGTGTACAGGTGTGTTAGACAGGCTTGTGGAACAAAGTAACTCAAGGGTGAAGCTGTCAATGTTCCAGTCTCTTTGGGATGGAGGCTCTGGGGCAATTGGATGGCTGGGCAGTTGATAAATATGTGGGACTTTTTTTTTTTTTTTAAGATAACTTATAGAGACTTTAAGGGGAGGGAGTCATGGTGTCAATGTCTGCCTCAGTTTCAATGAATAAAGTTTGTATTTGTTTCTTCTATTCATATCAGGCACAAAGATGTATTTGTATATGTATGAAAATGTCACTTTAATTGTATTATAGGCAATTGGTTTTAACACAATTATGAATTAATTGAATGATTAAGTGCAATATAAAAGAGAGTCATTTGGTGTAAAAGTTATTCCTTTGAAGGTGAAAGCTGAGGTACCGGATGCACCAGTAAACTTTTTCTATTTAATCCACTGTCTGCGTTGTTTTTTGGATAGTTGGTTGGTAGTTCGTTTGTATTTTTTGGAAACAAGTGTATTGGTATATTAGGTTTGAGTTTATGGTTGTTATTTTTACACTGCAGAGGGATCAGTGGTTTGCTTTAGTGATTTAGGTAATGGAATAGTTTTGTTGGTGTGAGGGGAATTGTGAGGTGACGGCATGGATACAGTTTGGTTAGACAAGACTGGATACACCGAATGATGTATGGCTTTATGCCTTTAATGGGGTTTAGGTTATGGGAAATTTGGTTGGTGAGAGGGGGAACAGCCTAGTCAGGCTGATGGGTGAAGAAGAGAGGCAGGCTTGCCCTCTTCTGTTCCCCCTCTGGTGTTGGATGTACAATTCAATAATTTGGGAAGGAAAGTGAGCGGTTGCTCTGTTGGATAAGTTAATAAGTAAGCGGATCTGCTTATTTGGATGGTGGTGTAATTCAATAAATTGAAGGTGATTGGGTGGGGTAATGCTGCCTTGTTAGTGCAAAGATAAGTGTGCAAGTGGGGGATGCTGCTTATCAAGGGTGAGTGGTTACTCTGCCCTTATGGTTATTTTATGTTTTCTTTCATGGATGTTATTATCATCTGTGTCATGTTTTGGTTGTAATGTATAATTATTGGTTAACAATCATGTTTATAGAAGTTTAATAAAGGTCATCAAATGTGATTCGGTGCTGTGTGTTTATTGAAGTGGATCAGGACAAATGAGGTTTGGAACAGACCATTTTGCTTGGGACATCTTCATGTGGGGCTAGATACATAGATTATTAGGAATTAAGAATAAGGGGAGGAAGCCAACTTCATGCTTCTTAAGACAGAAGTGGCAAACTTCATGACACCCATGCTGACGAACAATAGAGGTACGACAGGTAAATCCAATACAAATGCACTTTATAAGCACTTACACAAGTGCATGGATCGTGTTGTAAAAAAGAGTAAAATTCCATGACTGGAGGAACTCTGTGGTCAGCCTCAGTAAGAAGATGAGATCTCTCATAAAATCCTACAAAGCTAGTTGTGAAAACAAAATTGCCACTGATTCTAAAGACAACCACAAAGCATTCTATAGCTATGTCAAGAATTTCAATGGCAACACTCAGATCTGCTCTGAGTTACAGCACAATGGCACTAAATATACAGAACCAACTGATATTGCCAACATCCTGGCAGATAGGTTCAGTGCTAACTTTACTCCTTTCTCACCTCCTAAAGGGCCCATCTCTATACCAGAAGAATGCAAAGTTCCTGTAAGCATGACTGCACAAGTAAAAAACACACTCTCCAAAGCCAAGAACACAGCATCCATGGGACCTGACAACATCCCAGGCTACATTCTACATGAACTACAGAACGAATTGGCACCTGACCTAAGTACCATGTTCAGTCATAGCCTCACCTCAGGCTTTGTGCCCACTGAAAGCACCACAGAGGGGGAGCCACCATGGACCCCAGGAACTATCACCCTATTAGCCTGATGAGCTTTTTCTACAAGGCTATGGAACATATCATCATGGAAGTTATAAACAATGACATTGGTAATCTCCAAACTCTGGACCCTACCCAGTTCAGGTCTGCAAAAGGCAGATCATGTCTCCTAAATCTGATAGACCTCTTTGAAGCAGTCACCAAAGCCGTAGATGAGGGTAAGGTGGTTCACATAGCCTATCTAGATCTTGCCAAGGCTTTCGACACCATCCCCCACTCTGGAATTATAGATAAACTCACTAAACTAGGTATAAATCCCTATGTCACAAGATGGGTTGCCAACTGGCTCACTGACAGAACCCACACTATGAAAGTAGCAGACTCTAAATCCAACTTCAGATCAGTGACAAGTGGAGTACCACAGGGTTCACTGCTAGGTCCTCTCCTGTTTGGTATCTACTTTTCTGAAGTACAGGCTAACACAGAAGGTCTTTGGCTAATAAAGTTCGCAGATGACTGCAAACTAGGAGCCATAATCAAAACTCCTAACAATGTGGACATCCTACAAAAGGGCCTCACTGAGACACCTGGTGTCAAAGCCATAGCCTCAAGCTCAATGCCAAAAAGTGACTGTCATCCCTTTTACTAAAAACTCTGTACCCATGAACTACCACATAGGCGGTAGTCTACTTAACATCGAATGTGTGATAAGAGACCTTGGGGCACAGGTGGACAGTAGTCTCTCCTTTGATAATCACATCACCACAGTAGTCAGGAAATCCTTCTACATGGCACACCTCATCACAAAAGGTTTCTCATCCAGGAAAAAAGAAGTAATTGTTCCCCTCTACTCATCACTCATTAGACCCATTATCGAGTACAGCGACCCTTTTGGTATGTACCTCACAAAACATCTACAACAACTGGAAATGCCACAGAAATACCTCACAAAGAGGATTACCGGACTAAAACAGATGCCCTATGCAGACCATCTCAAAAAACTCTAGCTTTACTCTGTTGCATCTGCCTAACATACAAAGCTATGTCAAACCCAGAGCTGTTGGACATGCTCCACTTAAGAAATCCCAATCCATCCACACTACATGCTCTAGGGACCTAAACCTTGTCACCACAATAAACAGAACATGCTTGAGGGATAGATTCCTGTCCCAGCGGCTTCCCATACTCTAGAACAAACTACCTATCTGTATCAAACAAAACTCCTCATTAGCACTCATCAAGAAAAATGTTGATGAGTGGATGGGAGATAGGAAATTCACCCTGGGGATCACTTCTGTGGCTTTGCTTGACAGGGGCACAGGAAAATAATTTTCTTAGGTGGCAAAAGCCAGAGTACCGTTGGCTAAGCTTATATAGGCCCTAGGGCCAATAGTCTAGTACCTACCTATGAACTTATGATAGGGTTAAATGGGAGGGAGGGGTGTTTAGAAGGAAATGAGGTAAGGTTAGGGAGGGGCTTAGAGGGTTTTGTTAAGTGTAACTGAGGTGGAAGTCACATTTGTGTGTGAACTTGCTGCCCTCCCGCCCTTCCCTTTTTTTTTTTTTTTAATTTTTCATAATAGTGGGATTGTGGTCATTTCCATTTGGGAAGGCGGAGAAGAGGGGCGGGCTTGCCATCTTCTGTTCCCCTTCTGGTGTTGGATGTGCAATTCAATAAGTTGGGAGGGAAAGTGAGCAGTTGCTCTGTTGGATAAGTTAATAAGCAAGCAGAGCTGCTTATTTGGATGGTGGTGTAACTCAATTAATTGAAGGCGAGTGGGGTAATGCTGCCTTGTTAGTGCAAAGATAAGTGAGCAAGTAGGGGACGCTGCTTATCATGGGTATGTGGTTACTGCCCTTATGGTTATTTTATGTTTTCTTTCATGGATGTTATTATCACCTGTGTCATGTTTTGGTTGAAATTTATAATTATTGGTTAACAATCATGTTTATGGAAGTTTAATAAAGGTCATCAAATGTCATTCGGTGTTGTGTGTTTATTGAAGTGGATCAGGACATTTAGAGTTGTGCACACCAATTGTCTATATTATATTGTTAAAGTGAAAAAATGTCCTTATATCTCATAGTCCGCCCCACACACGTAATGCATATGTGCACTTACATAAAGCATGAATATATCAGCAAAGGCTGACTGCAAAAAAAAAAAAACACAAAAATAAATCAGCCAGACATATTAGCAAACACACAAGTGACCATAGCACAAATCACTGATCACATAATAAAATGCTACTCTACTAAATAATCTGAAAAACAACATGTCCCCCTACAGTGAAAGAAGATGTTGATGATATTGAGAAACTGACACAGAATTAAAATCACCATCCCTGCAAAACATTTTCATAGTACTATAAATGGGGAACACTTGTACCTACATTTCATGGCAGTACACTTATCCGCCTGTATACTTAGAAAGACCTGCTTAGGAGAATGGGTGCTTATAATGACAATGCATGACAATTTAAAATATAATTCAGATTCTAGACTGAATGCACATTAGTGTGCCTGCATATTATTTTAATTGACTTATTACTTAATATCTCTGCAGGCGTTCTGTAGAAGCTCTAAACTGCATAAGGCAACAATATGTTCAATCCTCATGAAAATTGGAAGGAATGAAATTAGTGTAAGGCAAAGTGCAAATGTACATTACGTTCACTATATGACTGAATAGGTACCATGCAACGTATGTAACAAAAGATCAAAACAATAACAGAGGCAGCAGCAACAACAAAACCAAACTTCATAGTTTTATCATGAAAAAATGTCAGTGTTGAAGCCTGGTAATTTATTAATATTTTTTTGCGAAAATTAACTGTTTACTTACTTCCCAGGTGATGATCAGCTCTGACTTGGTACCTCCTCCTCCCCCTATATTAGCAGGAGTAACTTCAGGCACTGTATAAAACATTAAAACAATGTTAATTATTTATTTGCTTATTATTTGTTTGATGAGCAGAGTAATGCATTGATACAAGAGAGACCTATGACAGACAAAGCCCAACTACAGAACACAGCTATAAATATCTGATAAAACGCTATACATGGTTATTGTATGTGTTCAGTAGATATATACCATTTCTTTGTTACAAGAAGAAGCCAAAGGATTTCTCAGTGGTTACCCACAAACTACAGCATATAATAAATACCAAAATGATAATTCTATCATTGACACTGATAGAATTAAGATGCATGTAGGTTAAGAGAAGGGTGAACAAGGGAGGTAAAGGAGATTATATAGCCACGGTGTAGGGCTAGAATGTGATAGGATAGCATAACAAATCCCAAAGTGATTTATAGATAAATTACAGAATGGAGTAATGTAATGTATGCAGCATTACCCTATTGTGTAGCCACAGATTAAATGTGCTAAATGTTCACAAATGCAACTCCATATGTATATGGACTGGCTTCAATGGGGTAACCTACAGGACTCCAGCCATGTACACTCAGATGGTTTGGCACTTGTCAGTGCAGCAACTCCCATGTCCTGCTGATATATCATCAGCATACAGAGTTGAGGAGCATATAAGTACTACAGTAAAAAAAAAAAAAAAAAGCCTACAAATGAAAAACATTACCACCAACCAATTTTCCTATGATGCCGGCGACCTTTCTAGCAGAACCTTGCATTTTCCCATGCCCATCTGACACTATTAAGCTTCCACTAGTGATAACACCAAAAGCACCAGATCCTTTCATTACTGTAAAGAGCATAGCTCCACACACCTGCTTAATGAATGTCAGTTCTTCATGAATTTCAGGTGGCATGACAGCAGAGGGACATGTTCCTGATGCCATGTTAATGATCTGTTCACTTCTGTCCCTCAACATCTGAAGTTCAACACAGTCATCAGAATGCACTCTTAATAAGCAATGTACCCCACAAAAGGTCTGACTCTATGGGGGAGCAAATACAAATCTGAAGACTAAACTCATAGTGCTATGCCTAAAGCACAGCAGTTGAGATGTATGCTTGTGAAACTTGCTGTTGCATATTTAAAGTGTTTGCACAGGTGGCCTTGCTTCTCCAAGCTATCCCCCCATCCCCACATTACTGACATATATGTAATAACTTCAAGACTGGTGCATCTTTGCATAGGAGGAATAGTCCATGCTACCATAGTCTTGCAGTTAGCATGTTTTCCTGCTATTCACACTTAAATCCTTGCTGCTCTGAGAACTACAACTATGGTCTTCAAATATTTAATGGGCAGTTATCATCCTATTGCTTGTCCCCTTGTACAGTGTGCCATACTCTTTCTTTACACTTCTTTTTACCCTCTCACTTGTGGTAACTGCTAACTTAATATTCCTATAAACAGGATTTCCCCCCCTGGACTACATGAAAAGAGACATGGAGAAGCTCTCGGATTATGTAGCATAGGCAGGTATGACCCTAGTCCTGAGCAGCCTCCTACCATCACCCAGAATGGTAACATGGTACAAGCAGAAAATGACTGATTTCAACAATTGGCTAAGTTCCTGGTGTCATTCTAAAGGGATCCAGTATCTGTCTGCCTGGGATGACATGACTGACAGACCTCGATGCTTTGCCAGAGATGGCCTGAATCTGTCACCCTAGGCCTTCCGGATACTGGCCAAGGCTCTTGCCACCCCTATAGTGCCTTTTCTAGGCGGTGTTCCAAAGACCAAATTACCACTGTAACAGCTACAAACAAATGCAATCTAAGGGTCATCCTGTTCAACGCTAGAAGTCTAAACCTCAAAATGCACTCATTTGAAGCACCCCTTAAAATGGAGAACATTGACATTTGTGCTGTAACAGAGACCTGGTTCAAAGCAGCAGAAAGCACCCCTGCACTACCAGGCTATAACTCACTCCACACATTCGGCTCCAAAACCTGGAACAAAGCTGTAAAGGCAGTGGTGTTTCCATATTCAGAAAGGATGCGCACACCTCCAGACAGGTTGCCCAACATAATGCAACAGAGATAATTCAGGTGCAGCTAACATTGGGTAAGACAGCGATTCAGGTCGTAGCCTGCTATAGGTCCCCAACCATGTCCCAAGACTCACACTCCACGTTCTTAAGCACTCTGGACAATATCAGGGTCCAACCCAACATTCTCATACTGGGCAACTTCAACAACCCATCCATTGACTGGGAAAACTGCTCATGTACCAATTGACTTGCCCAACATTAACTGGAATTCATTAATTCCAGTGCCCTGGACCAGCTAGTTCTTATGCCCACTAGAGGTAACTACATCCTTGACCTGGTCATTATTTACATGGGTGACCATTGCTCTATACCAGTAGTTAATTCCTCCCTGGTTAGATTCGACCACAAACTAATCACCTTGGAAATCCACATCCCTCCCACTCCCCCGGCAAAGGCAACCAGCAGGAAAAACTTATCCAAAGCTAACTTTGGGCTCCTAAAAACAGAGGTGGCTGACTTCACAACACCCATGCAATTGGACAACAGCTGCATGACCACCAAATCATACACTAATGCCCTGTACGAACATGTATGTTTCTCATCATACCCAATAGAACCAAGATGTTCTCCTCGGAAAAAAGGAAGCCGATCTGTTGGTCCCCTGCCATAAACAAACTCTACAACAGAAAGAGGAATCTGATGCAGTATGAGGTGAAGTCCCAAGACTGGAAAAAACTCCCTTATCAGCCTCAGCAAAAAGTTGAGATCCTTCATCAAATCCTCTAAAGCTTGCTATGAAAGCAGAATTGCAGCAGATAGTAAAGACAACCACAAGGCCTTCTATAGTTATGTAAAGAATCTCCACGGCAATACTCAGATTTGCTTGGAGCTATTGCACAATGGCACCTCCTATACTGAGCCAACAGATATTGCTAATATATGGCCGACAGATTCAGTGCCAACTTTACCCCTCTCACCCCCATCAAAGGACCAATCATAATACCAGTAGATTGCCAGGCACCCAGTATTACTGCTTTACAGGTTTAAACAGCACTGTCCAAGGCCAATAATACAGCTTCTATGGGACCTGACAATATCCCTGGCTGTGTTCTACATAAACTACAGAGTGAACTGGTACCTCACCTATGTGCCCTGTTCAATCACAGCCTCACCTCAGGCTTTGTCCCTACTGAATGGTGGACAGCTACAGTCATCCCTCTCCACAAAGGAGGAGTGACTACAGACCCTGGGAACTATTGCCACATTAGTCTGATGAGTCTGATATGCAAAGCTGTGTAACGCATCATTATGGACCAAATAAACACAGATATTGGGAATTTCCAAACTCTGGATCCCACACAGTTTGATTTTGTGAAGGGTAGATTATGCCTGCTCAATCTGGTCGACTTCTTTGAGTCAGTCACCAGAGCTGTGGATGAAGGTAAGGTGGTTCATACAGCCTACCTTGATCTGGCTAAGGCCTTTGATACCATTCCCCACTCAGGAATCAGAAAAACTCACTAAGCTAATCATCAACCCCTATATCACTAGGTGGGTTGCAAACTGCCTCAGCGATAGAACCCACAGTGTGAAAGTAGCTGACTCCAAGTCAGACTGCCAACCAATTGCGAGTGAAGTCCCACAGGGTTTGGTCCTGGGTCCTCACCTGTTTGGTATCTACTTCTCTGAAGTCCAGGCCAACACGAAGGGACTCTGGCTGACAAAGTTCGCAGATGATTGCAAGATGGGTGCCATAATTAACTCCCCAAGCTATGTTGACATCCTACAGAATGACCTCACTGAGACCAACAACTGGTGTCAGAACCATGGCCTTAAGCTCAATGCCAAAAAATGTGTTGTCATCCCCTTTGGGAAAAACGTGGTTCCCATGAATTACCATATCAATGGTAGTCCACTGAACAGAGAAGGTGTTATATGAGATCTGGGAACACAGGGTGACAGCAACCTCTCTTTTGACAACCACATTGCCACTGTGGTCAGAAAGTCCTTCTATGTGGCACATCTCATTACTAAGGGTTTTGCATCCAGGAAGAAAGAGGTCATTGTCTCCCTCTACTCTTCTCTCATTAGGCCAATCATCGAGTACAATGCACCATTTGACATGTACCTCACTAGACACCTGCAACAACTGGAGAGGCCACAAAAGTACCTCACAAAGAGGATCCTAGGCCTTAAACACTTGTCCTGTATGGACAGACTCAAAAAACCCAAACTATTTTCTGTCTCATATCACCTACTTAGAGGCAATCTCTGCTTTACTTACAAAGCCATGTCTAACCTGGTTCTGTTAGAAATGCTACATCTAAAGAAATCCCAATCCCTCCACACTACATGCTCCAGAGACCTCAACCTCATTACCACAATCAACAGAACAAGCTGGAGGGACAGGTTCATAACCCAGAGGCTATCCATGCTATGGAATAGACTTCCCATATGTGTCAAGCGTCAGGCCTCACTTGCCCTCTTCAAGAGAAATCTTGATGAGTGGATGGGAAATAGAAAATTAACTCCGGGGATCACTCCAGTGACTACTCGACAGAGGCACTGGGAACTAAATTTGGATGGCACGATGCCAGCGTAATCCTATGGACTAGGCTTGTAAAGGCTCCAGAGCCATTAGCCTTGTACACACCTATGAACCTATGAACCTTTTCTCCTTATCAGTTGTTCCTCAGATCCTTCTCCATAGATTCTGCATTCTGTCCCTGTTCCTTTTTCATACCTTTTTTGCCTCAGTTTCATTTCAGTCCTTCGGTTCATCTTTACACACTCCTCTTCCTCTAATTAATATGCTCACTATGACATAATCCCACACAGCTGTCATTGTCATTTGTTTCTTGCCCTCTAATTCCAATCTAATCCACAAAGTGGGCCCTCCCTTCTTCAAAAACTAGGCATGCTGGTTAGTGGAACATGAAACATTTATGAAAATGCTACATTACTTTGCCTTCACTCTAATCTACTTGCTATTACCTTAACTTTCTGATGTCATAGATTATGGGTGCCAATGTGCATTACAGCATCAATTTACCTTGAATACTCATGACCATTTTTGTCCTCTCTTCCAACGTCTAGAAAAAATACATTTCTAGATAAACTTCTTTTCTTCTTCTTCTGCGTTATGCCCTGCTCCACGTACTGTATGCTTTCATTTTCTTCCTACAACACTTCTTACACCATCTGCTGTACATCTGCTATTACCATCATCTCTGCCAGCTGCCTTTGTCTCTCTCTTTCTTTGTTGTCTTTGATCTCTTTCTTCATCCCTTCTGTACACTCATGTTATCTGTATTATATGTATTGCTGTCTTCTTGTGGCACTCTGTACCATTATTAATTGAAGTACCCTTTTCCACCTGTTTTCCTTCTCTATCTCTACATCATTGTGTTAATCTCTCTCTTACTATTGACATACTGCACAACATTTATTTGCCCCCCCATTCCATTTGATGCCCTCTTTTCCATGCCAGCTCTTTCCTATCTGCCCTCTACCAGCCTCACCAGGTGACTTTCAGACTCTCCATCTTGATGCTTCTCTGACTGCCTCTGCTGAAGTCATTATTCCAACTGCTTTCTCATTTTTTATTTCCCTCACATCCATGTTTTCAAAACATCTCACTCAGCTACTTCACCTCCCATTCCGGTCAATCTCAATTTCCAAAATGGCTAATGTCCTGGTTCCTCCAATGTTCCTTTAACTTTTCTCCCCATAACTCTCTGCTGTATAGTTTATAGCACAGGTGTAATATCATATTTATACTTTAAAATACCCTCAAACCAGCTCCAGCTGACACCAGCAGATTTTATTGCAACATAATAGACATTATTCTGCTTTTTAAGCAATAAACATTATCTGAAAGAAACATGTATTCTTCTTATACACCTGAGTCTATAGCTGATAGCATAGAGGGATAAAGTCGTGATTATAATGTATGATCTCTGGGTCTGACTAGTGGCTTGGATGCCTGTAGCAGACAGCAAGGAGGGGCAAGGGTTTACTTTTTCACTTCTCATCAGTGGAGGGGAATAGATATGATGAACTGGTAAGGGGCACAGTGTACTTAGCATCCCCAGTGGAGACAGGGACTTTGAACACCAGCTAAGCTAGACAACTGGCTTAATTTGCAGACAGGCTTGGGTAGCATTACCACTTTAATGGGGGTGAGTGAGGAAACTCCCAGATAGTATATAAATAAATGCAATGGTCTGCACAGAGGCTTCCCAGTATATAGGAGATAAGACCCACACCACAGAATTTAAAGCCTATCCCCATTTGTGGCTATGGCAGCGCCGTGGTCCTGTGACTTCCCATACCATTCACTTTGACAGTATTGAGGAATCTGATGCTTGACTGGCAGGGATACAAGTGGCTCCAGATGTTCTTTTCTGCTGACTAAGGAAGGGCTCATGTGGAATACCACATTACCACAGGTGTAGATAAGTGCATTCCAGTTCATAAATATCTTAAAAATGCAAAAAAAAATAAATAAATAAACAGTGTTGGAAAATTACACAATGCTTAATAAAAAAAAAAAAAACAACAGAAAAACAGGTTTTTGTACTGCAAGTCTTAGAGCAAGCAGTTAGTAAACCATGACCAAGTTAAAGGTGAGATAGTGGGGATCAGGTGCCTAGGCAGCGAGACATTTCCCTGTGGTGCATTTGGCTGGGGACACATGGCTGAAGTGACATTCAGCTGCAGAGAAATATGGCTATTTGCAAATTCCCGGTGGGCAAAGAGAAGCATACAATGCCATGTTCACAGCTTTAATAACCAAGTGCATGGACGCAAAAGAAGTAATGAGTGCTGTGCCCAGTGTACAGTACATGCTTATGTGCCCAGTGTACAGTACATGCTTATGTAACTACAACATGTAGAAGTGTGCTACAGCATGGAGGAAATCCTGCAGGCTACTGTAGTCACGTTTAGGCTCCAGTATGTGTTTTAAGTAATGCTCCCTAGATACTGTGAAAGGGGTAGTGGTCCACACACACTAATTATAAAGGCACTGCCATTGTGCACTGCATTTTTACTGACATGTCCCTCTGGCCAGCCTGCTGCTGATGCCTGCCATATTGCCTGCTGTCTCATGTTCCACTGGGGACCATGGATATTGTTATTCTCTTGTGCATTTGGTTATTGAAGTTGTTGGCATAGCAAAACATTATTCTCTCTGCCCAGAAGGGAATTTGCAAACAGCCATATTTCTCTGTCACTTTAGCCATGTGTCCCCAGTCAAATGTACTACAGGGAAATGTCTCGCTGCCTAGGTGCCTGAACCCGAGATAGTGACCTAAACAGCTTAAAAGGGGTACAAAATGAAGAGATGCAAAGAATAATGACATAGTGAGGATAGTACATGAGGAATGGGTAAAAGTACACAAGAAAATCAACATTTTAGATTAAACTTTAAGTCTCTGTAGATTCACTGATCTTACAGTCACTCATTTCATCAATCACTAAACAAACAAGCAAGCTCTCAGTTTGTCTTTCCTAAATTCATCATAATCGAAACAAACAATTCTGACATTTTCCCCCTAACCCTCTAATATACTGTAGCACTGTAGCAAATATGTTTCTTTTTTGATTTCCCCTTTAACATATTCTTTGTTAACTACCGATTTGAAAATTTAAGTTTAAGACACCTAAAACATTTGGCAAATGTAAAAGGCAAGACTAGAATGCTTGTCATTGTTATAGAGTCAGTGAATATCAGCACTTCTATATGCAGAATGATGTTTCTCTTCTTTTCTTCATCTCATCCAGCCTACATGTCCTACAAATGTCTTTATTATACACCATCCAAGCCTTGTATTTTAGCACTAATTATATCATTTAACTACATTCGCCTCACCAAAAATAGAACACGTTTAGAATTCTACAAATGCATATAGCAAGCATAATGCAAAATGTGCATTCTTTAATACAGTCATTATTATGTTAAACAACAAATGTAGTCTAGTGTTGACATGCATAGAGCTTTTCTGTAGGTTCATAATAAAAAGATATCTATTTTAAATGAACAACATTTAATTTATAATTCACCAAAGCCTTGCAATGTATTGGAATCAAAAGCTGCATTGGTACCTGGACTGTACAACTGTGTATATTTTCAATGTTAACATTCTTTACTAACTTTAAAATCATACAAATTATATTATTACATATTAGTGATTCTGTTAATTATGTGATGACTGTCTCAGTGCCATGGTGCACAGTTGCACTACATTTAACTGAAATGGTGTCATATCCAATTTGTTTTATATGGACAAGGCAAAAAGAATGCCAGCGGGGTTTCTATTCAAGTGTAACAAAAGCCATTATATCATTAAATCTGATCTCAGCTAGTTTACAAGGAGTTAACATTTTGAGGAATACAATCTTCATTGCTATTCTTTTAGAAGAGAATCCTAAAAAGTTAGCATTTACATATTTATAACACATGGATTAACATTTACTTGTATTTTGTTACTGCAACATGCAATTCAACCTCTTATGCTTCTTTTGCTTTCATCATTTAAGGAATCTATGGACTGACAGAATATCTTCATTTACTTTACAAATATATTGTAAAAAACACATATACTGGATTATGAAGGTTTTAAGTGCCTGCAGATTGAACACTGATGCCTGTTTTAATGCTTTGCTCTTATCTGTGGTACACAAATTGAATTTCATCTTGTTTTACTTTCCTTCTCAGTATGGTGTCTCCTTCATTTCGTGTTTCAGCCTGGTAGCCTAAAGCACTTTAATCAAGTGACTTTGACATTTTGACTGTGAAGTTTTGAAATTGTTTGTACAACATAGCATGATTTGATTGTGTGAGTTGTATAATAGGTACATTATTCATGTTTTGTTTGGAGTGTCATGAGGGTGATAGTCTTTAAATTTCTCTTATTTTAAAGTGTCAGTGGCTCAGCAAGTAGCACACAACATTTTCTTCTAGAAAGTGAGAAGTTTATGGGTTCTATTCTTACACCAACTGCGTGGATTCATTTGTCAGAGCAGTGCAGCGTAAAAGGGATACTAGAATCATGAGTAGGCTTTATTTCAATTGACACAATAAACTGAGTTCCCAACTATCTATGATGATGGTAGTTCAGCTGGATGATTCCACAGCTCTAATCAAAAAAGGGGAGGGAAATATTCAGTAGTCATTAAAAATAGCTCAGGTGGATGATTCTCCCACAATTACTGAAGATAATAGGAAAACATCTTCTAGTCATTATAAAAATGATGACCTGGTCAGCATAAATAAATAAATAAATAAACAGTAATCATGTTTTATCAGTTGGGCGGCCGTGGAGGTGCAGCAGTTAGCGTTGCCACCTCAAAGCAAGAGGTTCTCCGGTTTGATGCTGGGGTGCCTTTTGTGCGGAGTCTGCATGTCCTCCCTATGGTCATGTGGGTTTCCTCTGGGTCCTCCGATTTCCTCCCACATCACAAATACATGCTGTAGGTAGATTGCACACTCTAAATTGGCCCTAGGCGTGAGAGCATGGGTGTGTGTGCCTTCTGTGGAAGGTTGAGTGCCGGGCTGGCAACTCGACACCATAAAACTCCACTGCCAATCATGAGCAGACAGGTGATCCACTGTGGCGACCCCTAACTGGGAAAAACTGAAAGAAGAAGAATCATGTTTTATCAGTTCCATAAATGGTCTGGCTTTTATGATATTACTGTCCAGAGGTAAGCTTCATCATGTGTTAGAGAATATCTAAAGCAATTAAGCTGCCAGTGTGTGCTTCAAACTAGTAGAATATATAGTGCCTGGTATGGGTAGGATGGTTAGACTTTGTAGAACATACATAAAAATCAAAGGCGTACTATATATGACTCCATGCCACTCAACCTTATTGCTCTGAATGTCTACACATTTTTAAACTGAAACTGTACTTAAAGCTGTCAACATATAAGCATGCTTTCTCTTCCCCATGCGTATCCCTCATATTACTACAGGATACTGCAATGTAAGTGCAATGAATGGACCTTTGTTTTCCAACTTATTTCCTTCCTTTATAGGTTCATAGTTAAATACAAGGCTAGCTGCCATTGTGGGCAATTTCCCTTTTTGTGCTCAAAGTAACCTATCTTACTTAGTGTTAGACTGGCCTTACCCATCTCATGGTTGATAATTATATATAGTATCCCTAGAGAGAATTACTGGCATTATACCATACCATGTATGGGATAAAGCATTTAAGAGCTGCATCTGCCTAGTTGTAGTTCAAGGGGCAGTCCTGAGGTAAATTTTCCCTTTCCAATCCATAGATCCAAGTTGTGCTTGAATATGGACATGGGTAAACTTTGTTTTATGTGGAAAGGGAGTCTGTCCCACAGCAGTGGTATCCTCTGGGAAATATACCTGCCCCTCCAAACCATTTTTTTGATGTTGCAGAAAAGGTTTAGATCCTTAGACTAAGTATTTCTGATTCCATTTGACTTGATGATACACAGTAAATCCGTCAGTATTAGGTCACAGGATGCCTTGTATGCCAAACACAGGTCACCTCTTAGCAGTCTGTAAGAAACCAAGTATAAAGACAGGACTTTCAGTTTGTCCATGTATGACATGCTGTTTAGGACTTATATCCTTTTAGTAAGGTATCTCTGTGGGCATTCCAGTTATTGCTTGTGTCTGGACAGATATATGCCAAAGGGGGCATTATATTCAATGAGGGCTCAGTAAAAGGTGATAATGGCATCTGTAATCTAGACACAATCCCTTTGTTTATAAGCTGTGCAATATAGAAGGACTTTCTTACAATAATGGACACATGTTGGTCAAAAGGTAGGCTGCTGTCCACATAAGTTTCCCAAAGGTAGAACAAATGGGTCAACTCTTAGAGGCATAGTGTCACTGTGTCAGTTCCTGTATAATAGTCCACTTAAATAGTTAGCATGCCAATTCTAAATTATTTGTCATTTTATTGAACATTTTCTAGTACATAAAACATGGACTTTTCAGTTTTTCTAAGCTCTGTATCCATCTTTTCACATATGCATATTGAATTAATTCTTCTTACATTCTTAGCACATCAAGAGGAATTAAAATGCTTACATGCATACATATATGCAAATATTTCAAGCACGGGCATTAAAGCCCTTCTAGCCTGCCAATATACCAAAACACTTGTTCCCATAATGTGTCCAGGTGGTTCTTAAAAATATCTAAACTAGTGCTTGCTTTAATGAATTTTGTTCCATGCATCAGCTGTTCTCTGAGAGAACCAATTAGAACATGTCTCATTCCTACAGAATCTTCTACATAGGTTGTCTGATGATTCTCTATTACTTTTTGATAACTCCAAACATTCCCAGAAGTAATTGTCTCTTAATGGCCTATATACCTGAATAAAATCTCCTGTTAGATATCTATAAGAGACATTGTACAAGTTCAGAAATTTTAGTCTTTCAAAATAACTTAAATTTTCACATCCATGGATGCCCTTGTTATATTTCCATTGTACTCTTCCCAGTTCACTCATGGTTGCTTGCTAATAAGGTTTCCATATTGTTATTCCATACTCAAGCATGGGTCTAATGTAACTAGCAAACAATCCCCCAGATTCACTAATCCTCCGTGTAAGACTTAATAAGTCTTACTCGGAGGCTGCAGTTGAACGGTTTGACATCAGTGTGCCATGAATATTCATGAGGGCACGCCGACTCAACCGTAACTCTTACACGGACTGAGTAGGAAAGCAGGGGGTGTGTCCGACTGCCGATCAGTCTAAATGTGCACGCCTCTGCAAGGTTTTAAAAAGCATAATGTCCACACACAAGAGCGAGTTCGCTCAAATGTACTTGCACCCAACACCACACTCCCTGACACTGTAAACCCCCATCACACATATATAAAGTAAATAATTATATATATATTTTTTAAAACCACGATATAGCTGCCCGTATTTGCGTGTGTGTGTGTAGGTGGGCCCATTGCTTAGCTAGAGTTAGCAATTCTGACATGGAAGAGCATAAGAAAGAATGTTTATGCAAATCACGCCAAATTGCAATAGTGTAATGGTAGAGCGTATGCGCAAAGAGAAGGCATTCACGGTTCGAGTCCCACCACTCCCCTTGTTTATGTTTTAAATCAGTATTTGAAATAATACCAGACATATATGATTAATATTTTATTAAAAGCAGTGACATGGCCAATGTATCAGTGAACAAAATATATATTTTTAAAGGACCCAGATATATAATAGCCTGGTGTTAAGCAACGCTTTACACAGCTAAACACAGGTGCCCATAGTTTAATAGCACTTTACCCAGCTAAACAGAGGTGCCCATAGTTTAATAGCGCTTTACCCAGCTAAACAGAGTTGCCCATAGTTTAATAGCACTTTACCCAGCTAAACAGAGTTGCCCATAGGTTAATAGCACTTTACCCAGAGCAATAGAGTTGCCCAAAGTTTAAAAGCGCTTTACCCAGCACAATGTGTTTGCGCGGACGTGCGCACCGCGCCAACCAGGGAACCGTAGGGCACTGTGGAGCAACATAGAGATAAGTTGCTTAAATGCAGCCACACCCCCCCTAGCCTGTCTAGACAGTATTAAAATAAAAGAATGACCAGGTTCGAACCCAGGACCCTGTGCATCATAATCAAAGTACAGAACCACTAAGCCATGACAACATAGGGGAAGCAGCCATTATTAACATTCATAAACTTACGAATGGTAGTTTAACCATTACTAAGTAGGTCTGCAGTCGACCGAGAATTTTACAAAATGGCCAATCACAAAAAAGTGCGGGAAATGCGGCATATGTAAGCCCCATAGGCAGGAATACTCACCATAACTGATTGTAGCTCACATTTGCAGTCAGAATGGCAGGTGCAGAAGAGGGTTCACGCTTCCGAGCGTAACGTTGGGGCATCGAGGAGTCCAAATACATGGTTTGGCTCCTAGTCGACCGTCATGTGTCAAGACTCCTGCAGGGCCAGTTCCAAGGGATGGAGTACAAGGCAGAGGCTTGGAATCGGTTAGCTCGTGACCTCACCAGTGCCACAGGCATTCCTTGGACTAGTGAGTAGGTCCGTCACCACCATGCAGACCTGAAGAGACGAAGGCAGGACCACCTGAAGCAGTGGATAGAGGAGGCCCGTGGGATGCAGAATGCCCCACAACTGAGTATGTAGTCATGGAATGCAGTATCTAAGAATTGATACTGGAGTATGTATAACGGATAGGTATGTCTCAATATCCCTTCATTTACTTTACATCTGATCCCCTATGCCAGCTCGAGGCTAGAGTGGCGCGTCTCCCGGGTGAGCCTGCCCGTCCTACACAGCCCTCAGCACAGCCACCTTCGGGGCTGTGAAGGTGCAGTGGTGACTGCCCATGGGTGGGGATCTCAGTTCCACTGTTACCATTTGTGGGCTCGTGGGCTTGCGATTTCCAAACATCCTTCCCTGTCAATTGTGTTCACCCACCCCATGTGTCAAACTCCGCCCCTGTATGCGTCTTGTTTGTCTTGTCTGTTTACCTCCCCAACCTACCTCCCCAAATATACCTACTTCCTCTACCTCACATTCCACTCTCACCTGAAAAAAAAATAAAAAAAAGGGCAATCTGTTCCCACAAAAAAATGACGCCCCATACATAGCTGCCCAATTCACACACATGTCCACTGGACATGTAAACTGATAATTCTAATTGGCAGTACAACATATTTTGTTGTCCTCACCCCTCTTTCAGGGGTGGAAGGTTTCAAATTTCACACCAAATCTCAAACATATGCACAGCTGTTGCTGGTAAAGAAATGTGCAACTATGGACCTTCCCTACACCCATCCTGCACATCCCGAGCTGGTTTCCCTACTGTCTTTCCCTCTTTGTGCCCCCTTTTTCACCACTTTCCTATCTCCCCATTTTCTTTTCTTTAAAAGAAATTAGCGCGGGGGTTAGCGGGAGTAAGTACTTTTAAGCAGTAGTTAATGGGGGTGCGTGAGTGTGAGCTTGTGTGCGCTTAGCTAAGTATTGCTAAGCATTGCGCAAACCAGCGTAAACCCGCTTACAACTGCTTAAAAGTGCCTTAGTCCCTCTGCATGGCAGGGCCCTTGTTCTGCTGAGCAGCAAAATAAAAAACCTTGTCAGCCTCGAACCCGGGACCTTGGACTCACCAGTCTGCATGAAGTACCACTACACCACAGCAGATATACAATAACTTAGTGCTGAAAGCAATATATCATGCATTACCATGAGTGAATGTAAAGGGAAAATAGGAATGGCATAACACAAATCATGTTCTGTGGGCCTTAACCAGCAGGTGTTGTGGAATTGCATGACATGACTGTGAAAAGAGAATCAGCCATGCTAGTAAGGAATAATGTTACAGTAGCACCTTACAAACCCCACACAGTATCAGTGCAGGATAAACACTGGCATATTTGCATAGGTCACAGGCCAGACCTCCCAACAGTGACTGATCTACAGTGATGACCCTGATTTGTAAACAAATGTTAGCTGTGCCCCTCTGACTCCTTGTGAAATGTACTAACAGTAGGCAGAAAGGTGTGGAATCTCACTTAATGACAAATGTCAATAAGTGAGAGTAGACACTGCTTGCACATCAGAAAAGGTGTAGTAATACATATGCTCTGAATCCCCGAAAGTATGAACTGTAAAATGTCTGAAATATATCACAGGTGTATCCCAGTTATATGTACCTTTCCCTGAGGCTGTTCAAATATATACCTGAGAGTATCTGAGGCCTGGAAGAGTCAGAAACACACAGGCATATCAGCTTGTCTGCTGTTACACACTCTGCAAATAGCTGTAGAATGAATCCCACAAGCATGCCGTTATGTAGAAGTACAACACAGAAATATCAAAGGATGTAGCCATGTACTGCTAGCAACCACCTATGACAATGCCATTGTTCAGGTGCTGAAAAGACTGCTGTGGTGCACAGTCAAAGAATACTAGGCTGACCTCTGTCTACCATCTGGATATGTCCACAGGTGGGAGCTACTCAAACAGACTACTAGCCTTTATAGACTTACAGGTACACAGCGACTCTGCATGTTCAGTAAGATAAACATCACACGATAATAAATAATGCACTCTGCACTTCTGCACCCCTACCCAAAGGTACTATATACCTGTGTAGTCAGGCAAAACCAAGGGTGTAGGTAGGCATACACAGTAGTGAAATATGCCCAGTTGTCCTGAACAGACTGTGCTAATTTGAACACAAACAAACCACAAGCTGTTCAGAAGTGAGTAACTTACTAATGACAGTGTAGCAGTTCACAAACAGTGCATGTGCCTGATATTCATAATTGGTAGTACAACATACTTAGTTGTCCTCCCCCCTCTCTCAGGGATGGAAGGTTTCAAATATACCTCCTAATGTATTGTATATGCACAGTTGTTGCTGGTAAAGAAATGGGCAGCTATGGACCCTCTCCACACCCATCCTGTACATCCCAAGCTGGTTTCCCTGCTGTCTTCCCCTCTTTGTGCACCCTTTATCACCACATTCCTATCTCCCCATTTACTTTTCTGTCAAAGATATGAGTGCAGGGGTTAGCAGGAGTGAGCACTTGTAAACAGTAGTAAGCAGGTTTGCACCAGTGTGCTCATGTGTGCGCTTAGCTTAGCATTGCTAAGATATGATAAGCTAAGCCAAGCTTGGCTTAGTATTGCTAAAATAAAATAAGCTAAGCTAAGCTTAGCTTAGCATCGCAAAGCGTCGAGCAAACCCGCACAAACCCGCTTACAACTGCTTTAAAGTGCCTTAGTCACTCTGTATGACAAGGCCATTGTACTGCTCAGCAGCAAAATAAAAAACCTTGTCAGTCTCAAATCCGGGACCTTGGACTCACCAGTCTGCAAGTAGTACCACTACATCACAGCAGATATACAATAACTTGGTGCTGAAAGAAATATAACATGCATTACAATGAGTGAATGCAAAGGGAAAATAGGAAAGCCATAGGAATACATTACAATAACTACTGTTGTATGCAAGTTAATTCTCTAATTCGAAAAGAAAGTACATACTCCCATGTATCCAGTGTTAGCATTAGGAGGTGTGAGTAAACCTACACACTGAGAACAGTGTACTGGAAGAAGCAACAGTCAGGTTTCAGTACAACATGCATTTCACTGGCTACAACCCAGGCTGCATGCAATTACTAAATGGTGGGCACCAAATGGTGCAGAGGCCATCACATGCACATGTGCAGATACCTAGAAAAGCAGCCTGTATCTGCTGTCCACACATGCAATAATATCATTGCAACAACTGGGAGAGAGAGAGAGAAACAGCATGAGCGAGAGAGACAGAGAGAGAAAGACAGACACAAACAGGCAGAAGGAGACAAATGCTGAAAACAAACAGCAACACACAGCGGAAACAAAACCAAAAAAAATAAATAAATAAAAAATAAAAAAACAACACCTACAACAGACAGAGGTGAGGAATACAAAGGTAAGGTATGTAACAGATATGTATTTGCTGACATCCGAAAGATGTGTCTGAAGGGTACTCTACATACTGTGAATCATCCATATGTGGCAGCAGTCCGTATCTATATGTACATGCACATTTGCATAGGGCAAGAGACATACTGCAACTGTTAGTGAAGGCTGGACATAAGTATGTTGTTGAAGGCTGTATGTGCACATATGTATGTAGGTTGTAGTGTGTGGCATTGCAGAAAGCAAGCAGTGCCGGTATATGTCATGTGGTGTTAAACGCTGTGGGACTGAGTTACAGGCAGTGAGGCCTGCAACAGCTATACGGCCTGAGGACAGCAGAATGCATTCTGCACAACATTGTGCAATAGTATTACATAACCGTATGTCTCACAATTGTTGCATAATTGACATCCCCACCATGAAAGGTGGGCAGTATATGTGCTATATGTGCATATATGTACAGCAATGGATGTTTACATGTATGTATATATATATATATATATATATATATATATATATATATATATGTGTGTGTGTGTGTGTGTGTGTGTGTGTGTGTGTGTATAGATATATAGATAGATATATGTATGGATATATTTAGATATATATGGATATATATGGATAAATATAGATATATATCGATATATATATATATAAATATATATATAGATATACGGATACATATGGATATATGTAGATATATATAGATATATATAGATATATATATATATAGATATGTATGGATATGTATAGATATGTATAGATATGTATAGATGTGTATAGATATGCACAGATATGGATAGATATGTATAGATGTGTATAGATATGAATAGATATGGATAGATATGGATAGATATGGATAGATATGGATAGATATGTATATATGTATTTATGTATGTGTGTGTGTATATATATATATATATATATATATATATACATATATATAAGAGAGAGAGTGAGGGAGACATGGGGTCATATGTACTGCAACAGGTGCCTGTTGTCCAAGGCATGGACTGAACACCAGTGTTGATACTGCAGTGCCATACCCCATTCCAAAACACCTTACGCAGTAACTGCCACATAGGTGGTAGCCTGCCTAACACTGATGGTGTCAGAAGGGTACACGGGACATAGGTGGACAGTAGGCTCCCCTTTGATAATCACAGTGCCACAGTAGTAATGTAATCTGTTTACGTGGTACATGTCATCACAAAAGGTGTGTCATCTAGGGAAATATAGGTCGGTGTTCCCCTCTACTCATCACAATGCCCCATGTGGTATGTACCTCACATGACAACTACAGCAAGTGGAAATGCCACAGACATACCTAACAAAGAGTAATACTGCCCTCAAACACATGCCCTATGCAGACTGACTCACAAATCACAGCTAGAGTGTGTTGCATACCACCCACCCAGAGGTTACCACTGCTGGACATACAGGGGTATGTCACACCCATAGCAGTCGGCCAACCACCATGACAATACCTCACAATCCCTCCGGGCTACATGACCTAGGGCCCTAATCCTTGTCACCTCACTAAACAGCACATGCTGGAGGTACAGGTTCCTATCCACAAATATGCCATACTCTGGACTAAACCACCCAGCATGAACAAACAAGGCTCCTCATTAGCAGATGTCATACATACCCCAGATGATTGTTTTGGAGATAGGTAATATGCCCTGGGAGTCACCTCTGTGTATCCGGTTGACAGGAGCAAGTGAAATCACATTACATGTGTGTCAAAGGCCAGGGTAGTATATGGCTAGGCTGGTCTAGGCCCTAGGGCCAATAGCGTATTACCTACCTATGACACAATGCACACACACATGTACTCAGTGCAATACCTGCTATGTGAAGCGGAATGAGTGTGACAGTGACTGTGTGCAAGGTTTGTAAAGGTGTGATAGCTTAGTGTGAGTTTGTGTCTGTCATGGTAGCTTGTGTCCTAGGTGTGAGGCCGGAGAAAGATGTGTCAGTTATTGGGATGCAGACATAGTAAGATGGTGTATGTTGTGATGTAGTGCCTTGTGTACGACTGTGGTATCCCAATGTAGGCTGAATCAATACATTTATGCTCAGTAAGTGGTACTGCTGGTGACTCCAGCTCACATATGAACTGTTGTACTACCTGAAGCTGTAGGCCTAAACAGCACAGTATGGTGTATGTTCACAGTCCCTGGTAACACTGTCTTGTGTGTTTCCTGTAGTCTGCACAGATTACATACCACAGGCATAGGTATCTGTAAGTAGGGGCACACAGTACTATAAGGTACACAGGTAATGCTCATCTGTGTCGGCATACATCTGTGTGTTGTATGTATGTCTGATGTGTGTTTAATGATGCCTGTACCATGCCCACAATGACAAGTGTGTTACAGGGTATGTTTGTGTACCTAGAAACATGTATACTCTGTTACAGCAGTATGCCAGCTGTATTAACAACCGTGCACATATGTTAAGTAGGGGTATGGCATCAAAGACTAGGGTGGTTTACTGGTAATACTGTAAATGTACATGACATTCATTGCATTGGATGACATATTTCTTCATGCATTAGCTTGATATATACCCCGGGACAAGGTTGTACATTGTATCCCAAACAGTGTGCCAACTACTGGTGTATACTGGTGTGTTATATGGAGTGTTGCAGGCACTGTCAGCCAGTTGTGGGCTGAGCACTGATATGTGGTATTGAATGTGTGTATCCTCTGATAGACAGATAGATGCTATATATGGCAGTTAAGTGATATCTGTACTTCATAATGTTAAGTGTGCCACATGACATGCTCACACATATCGTTTAATTGTCTTCCAGGGTTATGGCTTATCAACGTAATCCATCGTATTCAGCTGCGGAGGAGCAGGAAATTCTGAACAGCCTGGTGCAGCACTATAACCTGCTTTTTTCCAGGGCCAGCCAGCACCAGCATGACCGTACTGCACTGTGGCAAGACCTTGTTCTCCGGGTAAATGACATAGGCATGCATAACTGGACATATGAGCAGGTACACCATCACTGCAGTGATTTAATTAGACATGTCCAGCGGCATGCGTCTGATATCCATAGGCAACAGCTTGCCACAGGTGGTGGGGTGGCCATACATTCCCCCCTCACCAGAGTGGAGGAGCTGCTCCTAAGCGTGGTGGCTCCTGGCTTACAGCAGCAACAGCGTCACACATGTGTCATCATGGAGGCCAGAGCCACCCAGCAGGATGACATGGAGTGTGCAGGTAATACACCCTAGCTGTAGACTACCATTACCTGTATTGTTAGAATATGCATATGTGAGATGTGTACTGTGTGTTTAGCAGTTGTGCTGCCTAACATGTGCAATACTGATATTTGGAATAGTATCCGTACACCTGTGACTGTTGACTGTTGTTCCACTGTCATTTAGCACACTTACAGTAGCAATGCCACAGTTGTGGCCACTGACAAACTGTGTCATATTCTTCTAGGTCCCTCTGGTGTGACAGCAGGGCAGACAATACATGCTGGTGAGTGTGTTAACACTTTAATATTGGTAATGAAATGTGCATGTCATAGGTGAGGTGTAGGCCATGTGCATGTAACACACCTACGCATAATGCATGCTGTGCATGTTTGCTGTGAGACATCAATCATCTCAGTAAAGTCAGTAGCTGCCTCAATCACATGCAATGCACAGTGCAGCAGACACAATTGTGGCAACACTGTACTGCACATTGGATATGCATAGTTGCTACAGCTGTACACAACAGAACACGTTTATCATACACAGTACATGAACACATGCTACATTTGGCATTACCACACACCCGCTGTAAGGTCACACTTCAGTATCCCACATGTCATGCACACACACATGATGTACCTCAGGGGTAGAGGCCTATCATGAGGCTGTGCAACACTCTGCAACACATAACACAGTCATGTTAGGCGATGCTCCCTATTGGGCACCTCACACACCCATGTACAAGGTGGCTGTGTAATTGTGAACGTAGCCACGGCACTGCAGTTCAGGTACAGCATGCTAGGCGGTGGTCTTGCACACATCAGTAGCTGTGAGTGACCACAAGATGCATGTTGATGATGGCACAGTGTACTACACCCCATCCAGTTACAGTGGCCACAGTACTACTCATAGCAGTCATTGCTTTGCACCTCAGTATTGTGTGTGTGCAAACATATTCAACTATACACAATATGCATAGCATGTTGTCTGTGTGCTTACATATGCCAGTATACACACTATGCACAGCAGTCACCATCCACACAAAATGTCACATATATGTCCTGGAATGCTAGTGGGTGTATAGGTCACTTGACACACATTGGGTATGTGTGGTGTTTAATGTTGCAATTGTGTAGCATGCCATGCCATGTCTGGCACCCACATATCTGCAATATGTCCCACACTCACCATAACCACTGTACACTGGCCATGTCGAGCATTGGGATTCCTTCACGTCAACATGCACCGCACATCCCGTGTGTGTACATAGCATGCTTGTGCTACCCCCATGCCCACTATTATCTGCTATGGACACAGACACTGCACTCAGACATGGATATCTATGTGTCACACAGATAACACATGCAGCCATGGCATGTATACTTGTGAGTGATGGTGCAGAGGGCATTGCAGAGCTGATAATACCTGCACAGCAATGTTGTGTCCATGTACACATTGTGTTGCAGGGTGTAGCCAATCACTGAACAACTACACAGTTGCTTCAAAGCCATGTATACTGCCATTTAATAGGAGTGTCTACACTTGCACTGCAAGGTCTTGTGCAACACATATTTTGCATGCTGACACGTGTGTGGTGACTGTCTACCTTGTGATACTGACACCCACCTTCACCCACTATAGAGTATGTGTTGGATTGCTGGTATGTGTGTGTATGTGCTGTAGTGAGGTGTGTATTAGTGTTCATGTGTGCATGTGTGCATGTGTGCATGTGTTCATGTCTGCATGTGTCCATGTGTGCAAGTGTTCATGTGTGCATGTGTGCATGTGTGCATGTGTGCATGTGTTCATGTGTTCATGTGTGCATGTGTGCATGTGTGCATGTGTGCATATGCAGACCGTAACATGTGCTTCCTGTCTTCCTCTCACAGGTGCTGAGTTAGGGGTTGGCGAAAGCAGCAGGGAACCTGAAGCCACTGCCATGAATAGTGGTGATGATGACACATGTATATTGGCACAGGAAGATTTGACAGGGTCTGTCATTGGTCCGCCAATCGACAGTACACAGCGTTCAACCCCATCTATGCGCACACTCATACTGTCAATACATCCCTCACCACCAATGGCCATAGGCGAGGGACAGCATACAGTTGGCATTGACCAGGAGAGTGCGGTACCCATGGCACTTGCATCCCCTCACAGCAGCCATAGCCATAGACCTGGAATGGTACCACATAGGCGGAGGTCGAGGGGTTCTCAGGGGAGCACCACTGGTCGTATTGCCCCTGGCAGGCATGCCCTCACAGGTCTTACAATGACCAGTATGTTCCGGGCTATAATGCAGGCTCAGGCACGTATGGAACAGTACACCAGGCAGGGATTTAGGGCAGAGGGCACATTACACCGCTATCAATGACAGCATCCGTGACCTTGCCGGTGCCATCCGGACTTACAGCGAGATCATTGATAGACGTTAGGGGGAGACATTAGATGCCCTCCACAACATGTCTTCCATGAGCCAGGACCGTGCGAGATGGTTGCGATGTTGACGCGGACTCATGCCAGCAACAGCAACAGCTGGCAGTGGTCGCAGATGGCTCATAGTTCACAGCCTCTCCCATACTGGCAGTACCAGCCCCAGCAATGCTGGGGCTGGCCTGTCCATTGACCGTCCCAGTAGACCACATGCACGTGGCTCTGGCCAGTCCCAGCAGGGACATGGGTCCAGTCATCATACCTCTGCCTCTGATGACAGTACCTAGTCAGGGTTGGTACCTGATACTGTCCGTAGCACCCCTGCCAGGCACAGGTACTGTGTCCGTGGCCGGAGACAGTGATCTGTACAGCCTAGCAGGTACAATCTGTGGCTGTCCCACAAACTACCGTATTTGGCAGCCACATGGTGGAGCTGTGTGCATGTAGACACACACATTAATGAAACAACTAGGGCTCACACATACACGCACACATTACA
Organism: Protopterus annectens; assembly: GCF_019279795.1. Classification (NCBI taxonomy): domain Eukaryota; kingdom Metazoa; phylum Chordata; order Ceratodontiformes; family Protopteridae; genus Protopterus; species Protopterus annectens. The sequence continues at coordinate 1,447,411,624 of NC_056739.1, read as the reverse complement.
TCAACATTGGCCCATGCTGTACTGTTGTCCCTCACACACACACACACACACACAAACATGTTGATTGGATGGGTCAATGTCAGGCTCTGGCAAACAACATAATGCCCTGTGCATATGATGATACCTGTGTCACCTCCTGTCATCTGCATCATTGACGGAGGGACAGGCTAACATAGTGCTGATGCATAGGGTGACACTATAGCAGTGTAGCAATAATAGCAAGTTATCAACAAGGAAGTGTAACGACATCCTTGTAGGTATATCTGAGAGGACATTATACATCAAAGCTCTGATTGTCAATGTAGCATTCTTTACACCACTGTTAGGTCTGAGTATGTATTGTCCACCCATGTGCCACTTGGCTGAAGTGTAATGTGTTGCCAGCATGTGTTAGTGAGTGGACAGTACGTGTGTGATGTGTACAGTACAGATTAGCAAGTATACATCTGTGAACATGATGGGTGTACACTGTCTGCATGTACGTGCATAGTGGACACATGGGATGTGTGGCATACCCTGTTGTACACATTGTTAACATCTCATAGTATCTTTCAATGGCCAGTATGCATTCTACTACAGTTATGTACCAACATGGGTAGACGTGTGTATGACATGGGTTGACACTATGCTGTGGGTGATACCGTTAATATCTGTCAATGATTTGCAGTCTGGTAGTATACTCAACCTCAACAGCATGACTATAAGCAATCATTGGATGATGTCCTGACAAATGACACAGTAGTAGGGAACCTAGTAACAACTGGATCCTTCCGGTGCTACACTATAACACTAACCAGTGGTAATGACCGCCACCCATTCCTGTGACCACACTTGTTTGGCATATAGCCCCCTTAGGTACATGCAGACACACTAGAGATATGTCCATCCAAATCTGGAAATGCATGGATTGGCCTACAATGCATTCCCTGGATGGGACGCATATCCTACACAATGGTATCATACAGACAGATACCTGTTGTCTGATACATGCTGTATAGCAGTAAGCCAACTATGGCATAGTCATCCTCATGTACTATACATACTATTCCATCAGTACCACACAGGTGGTAGCCCTCAACATGTATGTTGGGTACCAATGTGTACATACAGCCTCATGTTATGTCATGTGTCCCTTGGTATCCACATATCCATAGGTATTGTGGAGTCCCAAGGTGTATCACATAAGACATTAGAGGCCTGAATGCATATCCACAAGGAAGTCGTACACCTATAAAGACTGTCCATTCTTGGCAGTCTTTGTTGTGTATGACCATGTCTGACATATACCCCAGGCATATACTCTCACTCACACTACTCTTAAGTAACTGTCATGGGTGTGTGTGCCACAGATGACCTTGGCCACAGAACACGACAGTGGACGGCATTGTCACATACATACATATGTGACCTACGATCTGAGAAGCAGCGGCACAACCTGTTAATGGAAACAAATGTATTCATGTAGTATGCAGGCTTCACACCTATGTACTGATTGAGGGGACATGTAGACATATATATTTGCCACGCAGATACCTGATGTGTGCAATGCACTTACTGTTGTGATCATACTATGTCATACCATAGTAAAAGCAAAACCCACACTGCATTGACCAACAGTGACACACAAACAGTCAGCATTTGCAAGATTCAAACCCCTACCTAGCTATGCTATGATACTACAGGGAGGCACATTAACACGGCATGCTATTTGCTTTATTGGCTGGTAACCCTTCTCCTGCTGTATTTGTAGGATGGTGACATCATCAGAATTTCCAAAGAGGAATGCACCTCTTTTAGTGAGTTTTTCCAGTCTCCAAAAAGGGGACACCTCTCAAAGGAAACTGCACACACCCACCCACAAACACACACACTCTTTGCAGGATTCAAACCCCTACCTAGCTATGTTATGATACTACAGCGCATGATGCATTAACATGGCACGCTATCTGCTTTACCGGGTGGTTTCCCTTCTCCGGCTGTATTTGTAGGATGGTGACATCATCAGTCTTTCCAAAGAGGAATGTACCTCTTTTAGTGTTTTCCCAGTCTCCAAAAATGGCACTCCTTTCAAAGACAATTGCGCACATACACACTCACTGTTTGCAGGATTCAAACCCCTACCTAACGATGTTATAATGCTACAGGGAGACACATTAACACGGTGCACTATTTGCTTTACTGGCTGGTTTCTCTTCTCCTGCTGTATTTATAGGATGGTGACATCATCAGACTGGACATGGTGATGTGTGTAGACTTTGTTTTATGCCATTCCATGAATGGTCCATGTGGGTCAGCAGGTGTCAACAGCTTGAACAAGACCTCAGAATCCTTACCTTGTGTGATCTATCTGTGGACAGATTGACATTCCGTCATATGTCAACACATATTTATGCACAGCTTGTTGGTTTTGTGGATACTACATGTGTCTGGGATGTTGATAAAGGGCTATTCAAAGTCTATGTGACACATGTGTAGATGTGTTCATTGATGTATGTCCTGGGTGGCTGCCTTGCATACAGACTAGCATGTTTGGGAACCATGATCCGCACATGAACATACCACAGTTGGTAGGGTTATGGGTATGTCAGCTTCCAATAGCTCTGTTTATGACTGCAACCATGATGGACTCCATGACCTTGCAGATCAGACTTCATAGGCATACTGGACTTGACTTCCCATGATGTGTTGTGCACCAACACTTGTGGGAAGTGCCATATGTAGCTGTGACACATTCAACGGTTCCACATCCTGTGTAGGGGGTGAGGCTCAGCTGACTGTTCAGGTGCATGTTCTGCTTGTTCTGTAGTTTGTGCATGACACATATTGGGAATCAATGTATTCCACTTGCTGCCATGCTTTTGGCAGTGGGGGTAGCTGCTCATCCATTCTAAATGTCATATCTCCTGGTATGATGATATGGACTATTGTCAGTGGGAGGTGGGTATGTACATATGGGCCTGTCTGTCATGATGTCGGCATTGTCACTCAGGTACAGTTGGCCCTGACTCAGGACATATATGGGTGTACATTGCTATTTATGACATAGCTGAAGGAGGTGTAATGATTCAGTCTGGACTCCTTCTCAGCTACTCTTTACAAAACACCAACGAACATGAGCACTAATCCCTGTTATACTCTTTTACATGCTTAACACCCTACTGATCCTTTGTGATCAGGCTACAGAGTATGTCATGATAATATCCTGGCATGTCCAGGGGTCGGTTTCGTGTGTACTCTTCAGTCCAGCTGGTGGATATTGTGATATTGACACAATATCACATCTACCTCATGTACACAGACAACCCTTTCCTCCTCCCAAAAAACTCAGATATATGTGTGAGATGCACCTATATAGACATACAGGGTGCTGAACTATCTCGACCCCTGACTGGCACAGTCTATCAGGTGGTGAAGGTAACCACACACACCACATATCAGTCTCACATATCCTCTAGCAACAGCACTCAAACCACATTATCACACATAGACATACTCAGATGCTGTAAATGTACACTACCTAAGCAGCAGAGACCTCCAAGCCAGACACACACACACCTGCTACCCCACTACAATACCAACATATCACATAGTTCACAATGTCAGTGTGCCACACAGTCACTGCCCTTCAGGCTAAACAACACACCTAATACACTTGTAATAGGTGACACTTATTGTCAGACACACTGACGTACCACTCACCAGCCCTAACAAGGGAATAGTCACTTTGCGCTGTCTGTTGGGTGCCAGGATCTGCCGCATAACACAGGTAGTCAGGTCACTCCAAAGCAAGTACAGGACTGGCACCATCACTGCTCATGCTGGTGTGTATATCCTCAGACGTTACTCCCTGGACCACATGACATGATACATGGAGGAACACTCTGATCATGTAGCCCAGGCCAATATGACCCTGACCTTGTCTAGCATCTTACACCCACCAATTATAATGACACAGTATACGGACACACATATCACATTTAACAGTTGCCTAACAAATTTGTTTAATTCATAGGGGATACAGTGTCTGTCAGCCTATGGTGACATGCTCAACATGCCACATAGCTTCACTATGGACAGCTTGCACCTGTCACTCTTGGACTTTGGAATGCTGGCTAAGGCTCTTGCTACCACCATAGTGCCTTTTTTAAGCAGGGCTCAGAAGACAAACCCACCTCCATAGACATTACAGGTTAAATGAAACTAAGGGTAATGCTACTCAACAACAGTTGTGTTAACCTTATATTGCAGCCACTCAGGACTCTCCTCAGTATGGAGGATAGTGATATCTGTGCACTGACAGATGCCTGGTTCAGGCTCGCTTATGCACACCAGCACTACCAGGTTATGTTTCATACCATGCTGTCTGACAACAAGGCTTGGAACAGACAACACAACTAGGGGGAGTATCCATATACATCACAGATACACACACCTCCGGGTTAGTAGCACTGCACAAAGCATCACAGACCATACATATACAACTACCATTGTGCAATACAGCCTTTCAGTTTGTTGCCTACTACAGAACACACTCCCAAACTCAGGAACCACACTCAGCTTTCGTGGGAACTATGGAGAATATGAAGGTCTCCACAAACACCATTATATTGTGTGACTTCATATACACAAATGGTGACTGAGGATACTACTCAAGCCCCAACACCCTCATCCAACAGTCGCTACAATTTGTAGACTCATATGCTATGGCACAACCAGTCAGCACAGCCACAAGGGGAATACATATTGTACCTGATCATCACCAACATGGGGACTCCATGTTCCACACCAGCAATATACCCCTCATTGGTAAGGTCAGAACATACATGTATCTCACTGGACATACATATACCCTCCACACACCCATCCTGGGTAATCTTGGTGAACTTCTCATGAGCCAACGTCTCACTTCACCGAAGCAAGGTGATATCCTTCAGAGACCCTGAGACAGTGGCATATACGGCTCACACTGCTGCATGCTTTACATACACAGTCTATGGACACCTAGTGGACTGCATGGATTGTGCTATCCCAAATAACAACACGACTCACTACTCCAATGGCAGGGGACCTGTCTGGTAGACTCCAGCCATTAATAAGCTGTACAACGTCAGGAGGAAGCTACTACATAATAGAGCACAATCCCAGACTGGGAAGGCATCTGTGATCTGTACTAGAGACAGCTACAATCACTCATGAACTTTTCTAAGGGCTGCTTCTACCAGACAATTGCAACAGACATGTAGGACTATCACACGGCCTTCTTCAGTTATGTCAGGAACCTGGGTGGACACTCACTGATATGCTGTGAGTTACTGCATACTGACTAAACCTACCCCGAACCCACTGGCATTGCCAACATCCTGGCAAACAGGTTCAGTGCAGATGTCTCCCACACATCCCCCCTAAGGAGCAACTATCCATCCCAACAGAGTATAACCTCCCTGACATCACACAGTAACAGGTGAGTGCTGCCCTCCCCAAAGCATACATCACAGTATCAATGTGACCAGACGGTGTCCCAGCCTGCATCTTACACGAGCAACATGACAGACACAACCCTCACATTACATCACTGTTCAATATCGGAGTTACCACAGGATATGCACCCAAGGAATGGGGTACAGCGACAGTGGTCCTGCTCCACAGAGTTGGTGCCACAACGGACCACAGACAATATTGCCATATAAGCCTAAGTAGCCTGTTCTGCAAAGCTATGGAGCGTATTGTCATGGGACTCATACACATAGACATCGGGAACCTACAGACACTGTGTCCTACACATTTCAGCGTTGTTGTGGGCAGATCTTTCCTCTTGAACCTGTTTGTATTCTTTAAGTGGCTAACAGGTCCATCGACATAGGGACGGCTGTCCACACAGCCTACCTGAACCTTGCAAAACCCTTCAACACAATAACCCACTGGGCCATTATGCATAGGCTCACCAGCGTTGATATGGACACATATCTCACATGATGGATTGATACCTGGATCAGGGATAGCACCCATATGGTCAGAATTGCAGGTGCCATGTCTGACTATACACCAGTTACACATGGCATCCCGCACGGCTCAGTCCTGGGTCCTCTCTTGTTCAGTATATATTTGTCTGACGTACAGGCTACCACAGGGGGAATATGGCTGAACATGTTTGCACTTGACTGCAAACTGGGTGCCATGATCAACTCTCAGCTGCCACATGCATACTCAAACAGGGTCTCACAGAGATGGATGAATAGTGCCTGAGCCATGGCCTACAGCTAAATGCCATTAGTTGCATAGTCATCCCCTTTGGGAATAACAACATGCCCACACATTAACACATAGGTAGTACTCCATTACATACTGTAGGAGTTGTTAGGGGTTTGGGGACATGACTTGTTTGTACTGTCACCTTTGACATTCACATTGCCAAAGTGGTTGGACACACCTTCTATATGGGCCACCTTATCCCATATGGTTTCACATCTAAATCGAGTGAGGTCATTGTGCTCCTATACTCATCACATCCATGCTTGGTTACAATGCCACATTTGGGGTGTACCTTACCTGACACCTGCAGCAACTGTACTGGCCATGGAAGTTCCTCACCAAGCAGATCTAGGGACTCACACAGATGCCCTGCACAGTTCAGATGCAGTAACTCCAGCTCTACTCAGTCACTTACCACCTACTCAGATATGATGTGTGCCTGTTGTTTACAGATATACCCAACCCAGAATTACTGGACATGCTCCACCTCAGGATATCTGACTCCCTTGGAGCTACACACTGCAGGGACATATACCTCAGCACAGATGTTAATAGGACATTGCGGAGGGACAGATTCTTATCCCAGAGGCTCCACTCACTCCAGAATGTAATCCCAGTTTCACATAGGCAGAGCCACCCACTGACCACCTACAGGAGACATCTTGATGACTGTATGGGTGATCGTATGTTTACCCTGGGATATCTTCTGTGTCCCTGCTAGACAGAGGCACATTAGCCTAAACGTACATGGGCTATCTTGTCTGACCTACTATTCACACACACAGTGTAGTAATCTGACAGGGTTGCGAATGCCAAACACACTCTGGCTAGGCTTGTACATGCCCTAGGGCAGATAGCCTAGTATTGACCTCTGAACCTATGCTAATGTTCAAGATGCACAATGTTTATTGCTGATACTGTTTGTAGGTCTTTATCATCTTTGCTTTACCAGTTTCTATGAACATTTTCGGTATCTGCACACCATATTTGATTATGACAGGGTTCCACTATATTATAGATGTGCCTGTTGTCATATAACTGTGTGCACAGGGCGAATTACTGTATAGTGACAGGTTCCTGGGTTAACACATGCAACTGCCAGATATGCGTGGCCCACTGCTGTACTCAGACATGGCCTAAGTGTGTGAGCATGCCCAGTTCTGCCATTCCATGTTTTGTTGCCTGACATTTGTCTCATTTATTCAAGTGTGTGAGCATGCCCAGTGTGACCTTTCAGTATGTTGCTATCTGAGGTCCACTACATTTGTTGATGTGTGCGAACATGACCGATATTAACATTTATACTGTGTGTGTTGGAAGTCAGGTTCTGTTCTCACTGTAGGACTCACCTTTATGTCATAACTCAACAAGGATTATGCTGTGCCTACAGGGTTACCATGAAGTACTTTGCATAGACTTATCAACATTCCTTCATACAGGCTGACCACTGCAATACTGTCATGGTTTAGTGGTTCAGTATTTTGGCTATAGTGCACAGTATCCTGGGTTCGAGGCCCATCACTGCTTTATATTTTCATATTGAGCAGATCAGACTGCTTAAGGGCCAGTTAAGCAAATATGAGCATGTTGGCTTTTGTTCAGCTATGCCCTACTTAGACCAGGCTTGTCCGACATTGCTCAATATTCACCAACATTGCTGGATGTTGCCCACAGTTGTGCTAGTTGGTGTGTGCGATTTTGTTTGCATATACTACATGGTGGTAAATGCTGTTTAGCACTGCTTTATATTGCTTAACACATGGTAATCATGCCTTAGGTGGTGCTGCAGGGCTGCCTATGTCGGATGCACATACTACACTCCCTGTACATGTTTGAAAGCAGGTAGTGTCAACTTAGGCATCCCTTTTACTATATGTGTGAGTCGGAGAGAGGTATCATTTCCAGAGTTCCTACGGAGCCAGTGTATGTGCTATGCGTTGCCTCTTTGCCGAGGCCAAAGCATACTGGGTACTCTTCCTTCTGCCTACTGGGGCAGGCTCAGGTTGTTCCTCCTCCGAGTCACGCTCTGCCTGTGATTGGCTTGGCAATGGTGGGGGGCTGTTTGGCCCGGTCCTATGCTGCTCCTGCTGCAGCTGTTTTCGCAGGATTATATTATGTAGCATAGCACATACCATGACAATTTGGGTACATGTAGTTGGTGAGTACTACAAGGCTCCACCAGATGTGTCCAGGTACCAGAACCGTGACTTCAGCAGCCCAAACACACGCTCTATTACATTACGTGTTTGTGCGTGTGCCTCATTATGGCGTTCCTGTTCAAGTGTGTGTGCATTTCTGATGGGTGTCATCAGCCACGGCTCCAGTGCATAGCCAGCATCCCCCACTAGGTGACCATGGGGGATGTCCCCATTGGCAAATGTCTGTTACTGCTGTGTCAGATGCCAGATATGGGAATCATGGTAGCTTCCAGGGCAGCCTGCACCCATATTCAGTATTATGCCCTGGGCATCACACACGACCTGGCAGTTGATGGAGGGGAAGCCCTTGCGGTTGAAGTAGACCTTACCTCGCTCACCGGCTGGTGTTTTGATGCGTATGTGTGTGCAGTCTATTGCACCCACTACCTCAGGGTATTCCGCTATTTGCTGGAAGAGACACATATTGCTGGCCAATACCTCATGGGAATTGAAAAAATATACATGATCACCGACATGTGCTGACATGGCATCCAGAAACTGGTGTAGTATCCTGGATGCTGATGCCTGTGATATCCCCATCATATCACCAGTTGGTCTCTGGAAGGCACCTGCTGCTAATATTCTTAGGCCAACACATACCTTGGTTTCCACTGGGATGGGTTCCCCTCTGTTGGTTCTGTGTGTGAGGTGTGGCCTGCACAGCTCAACAATTTTCTGCAGGAGGTCTCTGTCCACTGTATAGCGCTCCACTATCTCCAGCTCATGTAGCCCCTGGTAGGTTACCCTGGACCTGTACACTCTTCTCCGTCTCCTCACTGTGGGTTGTCCAGCAGCATTTCCATTGTCACCACCCTCAGCATGTTGCATATGTCACCTTATAAATACAATGGCAGTCCCTAACATTTCTTTGTCTCAGTAAAGCTTTTTCAGTTTTCACTTCTATTAGCTAACTGCAGTGTCTGTTGTGAGAAACATAATGGACGGTTGTTTGCAGAGTTTTAAGTACTAGGCTGGGCTGGGCTAGTGTACTGCCTGTGTAATTGCCTGATTCTGATTGTTTTCACCTGCTAGCTCTGCTAGTACTCCCTGGTAGCTTCCTACTATTTGTTGTTCTTCCTTTTTCCTTTCTGTTTCCTCGGGGGGAGCGCCGCGCACACAAGCGCAAACATGCGCACAGCAGCTAACATGCCCGCACACATGCTTACATGGACTAAAACTTGCTTATTCAGGTTAAAACACGCACACACCAGCGCAAACGCGCTTACAACTCTTTAAACAGCCTTATACATGCTTACTCCAGCTTAAACACGTGCACTCATGCTTACACGCGCGCAATCTGTTTTACTCGGGTTTACATGCATGCACATGCGTGCATACCCACTCAGCAAGAAACCTTGGTGTTGTCCACGCATACACCTTCCATTTCTTGCCTTTCCCTAGCCTACCTGTTAACACACCTCTTTCCATGATGTGTAAATGACAGCTGACACATACCACTCTGCTCCAATGAGCTTCACTTCTTTCATACATACCCCCCTCGTGATGTCACCTATCTTCTACTCTGTTACTCCCCATATCCTCCTCCTACACTCCACTGACTATGCTCATTTGCTATGTAAACTTGCGATTCACTATCCTAACGCTCATTTACATAGGATTGCCTACTAATGCTTGGTTACATGTCTTAGACTGAGCTTCCCCCTTTGGCAACCTCTACACGGTGGCCATGTTGTCTTCAGCCTGCCATTCCCTTGCATTGTACATTAACAATTTCAATAAAATCCACATTTGTGGGTTTTAATTTTTAGTATTCTGGGTTTTAGAGTGCAGCCCATTTGCGCGGCGCTGCGCTACACTTAAACATTGGAAATCGGCAAAAAAAATAAAATATTTTTATTTTCATATTGCATCAGAAAACATTTCACATGGCCGTATATTTGGTCATTGGCATGCTTCATGCACTGGATGCAACCTTTATTTGGAACTGTCATGGCTCCGTTTTGCTATTTGCAGAACGGTACTTAGTTGTCAACTGAGTACATTTCTGCAAATAACACTGCTCTTACTCGGACAGGTTGGGGTTTCCTGAATCACAAATCTACCTCATTTGCATGCCTTTCGCCTGCAATTGAGGTAATTTGCATATCCCAGCCCTGTCCATGTAAGAGCTATTTTAGGAGCTCTTTTACACGCCCCTACATGCTGTTCCTGGATCGCTCGTTGGACATGATGGATGCATGGAGTCTTACTCTACTCTAAGACTCCGTGCAAGCCTTTGTGAATCCAGCCCAATGACTTTGTCATTTCTAATTTGCTAGACATTATAAATCTTTGTATACAACCTATAGTTCTATAACTATCTTTAACCAATTCATTGATATGATTGAAAAAACTCAAAGCAGGATCTACCCATATACTGAGGTCCTTAAATGAATCTACAGTTTCAATTACTGTGTGCTGAATTAAATCTATTAAATATTTACCTTTCAATTTATGTCTCTGAAATCTCATATGCTTAGTTTTTGATGTATTTACCAGCATATTATTCTCCTGTGCCCAAATGGTCAATTTAGTCAAATTCTTTTGCAGACATGCCCCCATCTGTAACACATACAATCAGTTTTCCCAATTTCAGGTCATCTGCATATAGACTATAGAACAACTCAGATGAAAAAGGTAGGTCTAAAAGATACAATCTAAACAAGTAAGGGCCTGGGACAGAGCCCTGGGGGACACCCTGACTGTAACCAAGGATTTTGCCTGTCCAGTTGCTGTACGATACTTGCCATGTCCTTATTTGTAAGCCATGTAGCTATCCATCTTATCAAGAGTACATCAGCACCTACTTGTTCTAATTTATTGATCAGTGTTTCATGTATGACCCTGTCAAATGCTGAAGTTAAATCTATATAAAATACATCACAGCACAACTTTTCATTCGTAGCTATTATTATATTGCTATAGAATATCATGCTACAGGTGGTAATAGATCTATTTATTATTACCCACTGGGGCTGAGGGTGAGGGAGAATGGATAGGGGGTAATTAGTTTAAGTATAAAAGTTTAGAAGACAACTACCTTCACTACCATTTTGAATGTAAATATGAAAATGTATTCTTGGTCTGGGAGAGGAGCTTCAGTAAACAGTTTGAATGTTCTCTGCATCAGAAAGAACATGTATGTTAAAATGGAGGTCCAAAGCATTTTAATGGAGAGGGAAATACAAAATGTCAGTAGGAAATTAAAAGCAACGAATGAAAATATGGCAACAATTAGCATATTTTAGAAAAAGGATATTCAGCAAAGACAGCAGCTTTTATTTTTTTGATTTAGAATGAAAATGATTTGGACTACCTGGCTAAAATGTTCTGCAAGTGTAACTGTGGGCAGAGTATAGGCAGAAAGCTAGGTTAATAAGGCAAGCACATTTCTCTACAGAGCTACTTAAAAAAAAAAAAAAAAAAAAAAAAGAAGAAATAAAAAAGTGCTATATGCTACAGTCTTTGAGCTGCAGTGTTTCTTTTTGATATGTATATCAGTATAGGTTCCCAGCATGTTATTTTTAGATATAAAATAAGGGCAAAACCACTTAACTGACTAAATCGGGAATAACAGATGCAACCTACAGGAGTTTAAATCAGTTAGTACAAGTGCTGTACATCACCTGTCCACTCATACTAGGACACCTACCCTACACTGGTCTATATAAAAATTAGCATTACAAAAAAAAAACTCTGTAACAAGTTGTGCATAAATATATACTGAGAATAAACAATATCTTATGCAGAAGTATTCTCTGGATGAAAATAACATGCTACTCTAACTGCTGCCCCATCTGCTAATAAGGCCACAGTACTTAGTGCATTAATAGGTCACCTGGAAAATAAAACATGACTACCAAGGTGCTGATACATTGTAGGTACAGTCACAGGACCAGGTCTGAATTCTTTATTTCTAAGTAATCCCCTTCCTGGCTTCTTATACTCTTGGTCTTTCGGCTAAGGCAAAGTAAGGTGTAAGTACCTCATAACTTCTAAGGTTACAATGACGTAAATATCAGGTGTGCAGTTAACATCATCTTCTGTTGTGCTTCAGCTGCAACAACATTGTAAAAACAAGAAAAATTGTACTGGACTGCACAAAACATATTAATTAAATTAGTGGTAATACCCTGCATAGACTAAGTTTTAATGCTGTTACAACACATGAATTTCTACAGATAAAATGACAGAAGAAGAACATATTAGTTCATTCAAAAGTGATATGAATATAAGAAATGGATCATACTTTACATTCAGTTAATAAAAATGCATAATAGCACAACAGTAAATATTATATGCAAAGTCTACTAAAATGCAAGGCAACCCAATAAATATTGCATATGGATAAAAGACAAAAAATAGTGATTAACAATGTATGTGCGCATGTATATATATATATATATATATATATATATATATATATATATACTTATATATAAAAAACATAATATTCTATCAGTGCAGAGAAGAAAATGTCTTGACAGCACCAGCATGCACTTATTCTTGAGAGTAACAGCCTGTGTTCATTAAGGTTGCTAAAGTTGTAACTTTTCATTACTTATTTATATATTACTGACTATTACAGTATGGAAGCTCACAGCATTATATACCTGTTCACTAATATATAACTTTTATTAGCTGAATAATGCATAGAGCTCTCAACATGATGCAAATTAATAATATCAAAATGTTGCCACAGATTATGCTCACACAGCATGCTTACTGCATTAAAAAGCATTGATAAGGCAGAAAAAGATATTAGATGAGCAGTAAAGCTATATTAATATATTGTTTTTCATCAGATAACCACTCCATTTCTTAATGTCATTGTATTTTCTAAATCTGCATAAAATGTGGATTTGGTAGTTTAGTGAGATATTCTCAGATGCTATCTAATGCTTCACATAAGTTAGACCAGCAATTAATAGTTTACTTAAGAAATTCTGAGCTTGCATTGTATATGGTCTTATAAGAAATGTTTAAGAAAAACTAACTCTTGTTGAGAATTGGTTAGAGTGCAAGGAATAGGGCAACCTCTTTCAATGGAACATGCAGAGGGGTGAGAAAAATATATTTCTTCTCTTAAAAGTTTTACTATTCACAAGTGCTCTGTCTGTTGGAACAAATGCAGGATTAAGGGTAAATACCCAATAAAACTGAATACTTTGTAAGTACAGTAGACCATAAGGGGGAGTGGAAGAGCTTTTGCTACTAAGAACTGCTTAAACATAAAGTCCACTCTTCAAATTTTCCCTTAAAACTACCTTCCTCGAACTATACTACTGATCTAATCAGCATATCCTATAACTAAAAAGATCATCTCTACCTGACTCCGAGTAGACTATTCTTTATCTGTTAAACCTAGCACTTGCTCCTACAGTACTTATCACCTTGATACAGCACTCTTGTTATAGATAGTACCCCAAAAAGGCAAACCCCATTTCTCAGTCACCCGCATCCCCCGGAATCTCTTTTAAAGTTTTTTTGTCTATTCCTTCTAGCATGTCGAGGGATCAGTTGCTAGTGTCCTCTCCTGCTCAGCTGGTGAACCTGGGAATATTGAGGCAATGTTACAATTGCCTCATGTACACAGACAACCCTCTCCTCCTCCCACAAAACACAAATACATGCAAGAGATGCAACTATACGGCCAAACTGGAGGCTGAGCTCTCTCAACATAGGACTGGCAAGACCAGACAGGAGGAGAAGGTTACCACACACACTATAGACCCAGTCTCACATAGTACCATCACAACCTCAAATCATACACATAAACACACAAAGACATACTCGGAGGCTCTGATCAAAAATCTACCAAAACAGCAGAGGCCACCAAAGCAGACACCCAAACAACTACCACCTCAGAACACAACACCTGCAACACATAGACCTCACAGTCAGAGTGTCAAACAGTCACAGCCCTTAAGGCCAAACACAATGCCAGACACACTAGTCATTGGTGACTCCATAGTCAGACACACTGACGTCCCGCCACCAGACTGAGTAAGGAGAGGGTTACAGTAAGCTGCCTGTCGGGCGCTAGAATCCGCCACATAACGCAAGCACTCAGGTCTCTCAACAGCAGGTACAAATACGACTCAGTCATTGTCCACGCTGGTGTAAACGACCTGAGACATACCTCCTTGGACTACATGAAAAGAGACATTGAGGAGCTCTCTGATTATGTAGCCCAGGCAGGTATGACCCTGACCTTGAGCAGTATCCTACCTTCACCAAGAATGATGCCACAATACAGAGATAAGATGATCAGCTTTAACAACTGGCTTAAACTCTGGTGTCATTCAAAGGGGATCCAATGTCTGTCTGCCTGGGATGACATGCTGGACAAGCCACGCTGCTTTGCAAGGGACGGCTTGCACCTGTCACCCCTGGGATTCCGGATATTGGCAAAGGCTCTTGCCACCCCCATAGTGCCTTTTTTAGGCAAGGCTCAAATTCTAAACCTACCACCCTAGAACACAAAAATGGAAAAAAAACTAAGGGTAATGCTGCTCAATGCCAGAAGTCTCAATCTCAAAATGCACGCACTCGAGGCCCTTCTCAGTATGGAGGACATCGATGACTGTGCTGTGACAGAAACCTGGTTCAAGGCTCCTGAGAGCACCCCAGCACTATCAGGTTTTACCTCATATCATGCGTTCCGGCCCCAAAATCCGGACAATACCAAGAAAGGTGGGGGAGTATCCATATTCATCAAGGACACCCACACCTCAAGATTGGTGGCAACGCACGATGCATCGGAGACCATCCAGGTGCAATTAACCATAGGCAAGACTGCTCTGCAAATTGTAGCATGTTACAGGCCACCCTCACAAACTCAGGAACCTCACATGGCTTTCCTGAAAACACTGGAGGGGATAAATGTATCTCCAAACACCATCATACTAGGTGACTTCAATTACCCTAATATAGACTGGGAACACTACTCAAGCCCAAACACCCCAGCCCAAAAGTTCCTGGAATTCATAAACTCAAACGCCATGGAACAACTGGTCACCATCCCCACAAGAGGAGAAAACATACTTGATCTCATCATTACGAACATGGGAGCACAATGTTCAACACCGGAAGTATACCCCTCACTGGTGAGATCAGATCACAAACTAATCTCGCTGGAGGTCCTCATCCCACCCCCACCTGAAATAAAAAAGACCACAGTAAAGAACTTCTCGAAAGCCGACTTTACGCTTCTAAAGACTAGTGTGGTCTCCTTTAAGGCCCCGAGCATGGAAAACAGTACCCAAGCCGCTGAATCACTTACAAATGCCTTCTACCAGCACCTACAGGACTGCATGGATAAGGCAATCCCAAGCAAAACAAAGACTCTTTGTACCAAAGGCAAGCGTCCAGTCTGGTGGACCCCAGCCATAAACAAACTCTACAACAAAAGGAGGAAGCTACTACAAGATAGAGCAAAATCCTTAAAAGGTAAGACACCTTTGATCACTACAAGTAAAAACTAAGAGCTCTCATAAAATCATCCAAAGCAAACTTTGAGAGAAAAATAGCTAAAGACTCAAAAGACAATCATAAGGCCTTCTTTAGCTATGTTAGAAACCTGGGAGGAAACTCCCAGATATGCTCAGAACTAGTTCAAAATGATGTGAAGATTACTGATCCTACAGACATTGCCAACATACTGGCTGACAGGTTCAGTGCAAACTTCTCCCTCAAAAGGAGAGATATCTATACCAAATGATTGCAGCCCCCCAAACATCTCTAACGCCCAAGTGAGAACTGCTCTCTCCAAAGCAAAAAACACAGCATCCATGGGACCTGATGGTGTCCCCGGCTGTGTGCTCCACGAACTCAACGAGGAATTAAACCCACAGCTAGGACAGCTGTTTAATCATAGTCTCACCTCTGGATACGTACCCAGGGAGTGGTGCACTGCGACAGTGGTCCCACTTCATAAAGGCAGTGCCTCCACCGACCCTGGAAATTACCGGCCCATTAGCTTGACAAGCCTTATCTGCAAAGCCATGGAGAGGATCATAATGGATCTCATAAATAAAGACATAGGGAATTTGCAGACTTTGAATCCAACCCAGTTTGGCTTTGTCAAAGGCAGATCATGCCTTTTAAACTTGGTTGACTTTTTCGAAACAGTCACCAAAGCCATTGATGAGGGAAAGGCAGTCCATACAGCCTACCTCGATCTGGCGAAAGCTTTCGATACAATACCCCACTCGGGTATCATTGAAAAACTCATCAGCTTAAATGTTAACCCAAACATCACAAGATGGGTTGCAAACTGGCTGAGTGACAGAACCCACAGGGTCAGAGTTGCTGGCGCCATGTCAGACTCTAAGCCTGTCACAAGTGGTGTCCCACAGGGCTCAGTCCTGGGCCCACTCTTGTTTGGCATCTACTTTTCCGAAGTACAAGCAAACACAGGAGGGTTATGGCTGACAAAGTTTGCAGATGACTGCAAACTGGGCGCCGTAGTCGAAAACACATCTGACACAGATATCCTTCAGAAGGGTCTCACAGAAACGGATAACTGGTGCCAGAGCCATGGCCTAAAGTTAAATGCCAAAAAATGCATAGTCATACCCTTCGGGAAAAACAAGGTTACCATATAGGTGGCAATCCACTGAGCACAGAAGAAGTTATTAGGGACCTGGGGACCCAGGTTGACAGTAGTCTGTCATTCGACACCCATGTAGCTAAAATAGTTAGGAAAACCTTCTACATTGCCCACCTTATTATGAAGGGATTCACATCTAGATCAAGGGAGGTCATAGTTTCCTTATACTCATCACTCATCAGACCAATGATTGAGTACAATGCCCCATTCGGAATGTATCTGACCCGACACTTGCAGCAGCTGGAGAGGCCACAAAAGTTCCTCACCAAAAGGATAAAGGGTCTCAAAAATCTGTCCTATGCTGCCCGACTGAAAGAACTTCAGCTCTATTCAGTCGCTTACCGCTTGCTCAGAGGTGACCTGTGCCTGACATACAAGGCCATGTCAAACCCAGATTTGATGAATATGCTTCACCTCAATAAATCTAGATCCATCAGAGCCACAAGGGCGGGAGACTTAAACCTCGACACGGCTATGAATAGGACGTGCTGGAGGGATAGATTCATCACCCAAAGACTCCCTATGCTGTGGAACAAAATCCCGGTATATGTGAGGCAGAGCACCTCGCTGGCCTTGTTCAAGAGAAATCTTGACCAATGGATGGGAGATCGCAGATATACCCCAGGGATTACCTCCGTGTCACTGCTTGACAGAGGCACAGCAAAATAATGGGTATAGTTCCCCATACTAAAGGGGTGGCGTAAGCCACAAAACTATGGGCTAGGCTTGTAAATGCCCTCAGGCAGATAGCCTAGTATAAACCTATGAACCTATGAACCTATGGGTGATACCACATTGTGTTTCAACAGGTCATGTGTCTTATGTCTTATAGGTGGGCTTCAGTGAAACCAGACTATCACACAGAGCATGGGTCCAATGGTTATGATATGCTGGACGGTTTTTACAAAAATTTCCATTCCATTAAATGGCTACTTCTGAGAGAAAAAATGTCTCTTGAGAGGTGGCATTGGACATTGGGAAGGAGAAAGTAAAGGGACATCCATGGAAATTACCCATACAGGTTTCAACTGTGACAGGAAACTGACATAAGCAGAAAGGTATTCAAGAGAAAAAATGTCAATAGCCCAGCATTTGTTAGTGATTCAGGGATAAAGAGAAAATATTGATGGAAATTAAGTTGAAAACTAGGTGGTGATCCAGGAAAGGAAGATAATTACCACGGAAAGGGTTATGGCAATTTGCAGATGCAAATTACATTTTACAAATAATTAGGTAAAAAGTATAAACTGTCACAAGAAAAATATTCAACCATCTTTCAGTGCTTATGGGAGATGAGTGAGCATCAGGAAAATATTTTAAACAAGGTGAGTAAATCTTGACTTTATCATGTTACATTAATGGGATATAGCACAAGTGAAAATTCAGATGAGGTAGAAGAGAAAAGATATAGATCTGGAGGCATGAGTATCTTTTAGTGAGTGGTGTGGAAAGCATTTATCCTATGGGCATGACAAAACTTCTTGGCTCCCTATAGCATACTATCAGCTGTCCAGGGGACCATTCCTCATTTACTAGATCTACTGAACAATTTTAGACTCACCCAAACTAATTACAGCTATGTTTATGACAAATGAGGAGACCGAGACCCCCCTGGGACAGTGTCATACTGCTAACAGGGAACAGCAACTACCATTTCCTTGCGTAGATCCATTCACATCTAGGAAAAGATATGCAATGCTCATGCTGGCTTATTGCCCAGTGTCTACTGAAAGTCAGTCAATGTTCTGTATCCCTGAACACAGAAAGTTCCACCCAGGGATGCCTCTCCATCCAGAATGGACACAACCATCTACTCTTACCAGCACCTCAATAGTTAAAGCTGCTAATCGAACCTGGATCACTTGGGCTTAATCAGCATTTTAGACCTCTATTAAACTTGCTTAAGTAACACCAATATATGTTAGGAGATGTTTGAGTCCTACTAGGTCAAATCCAAAGAAGACTAGAATTTTGGGTCTGTTGGCCTCTTTCATCTGTTAAAATGTATCACATGTTGCAAGACTGTCATGCCATAAAGTTGAAATGAAGGAACATCAGTTTTCAGGGGATGCTTGCTAACTTTATGTTGATGTGTATTTTGCATCTGAAGCATATAAGTTTGGCAATCTGATAAAAATCTAAATGAAAAAGACATCTGAAGTAGTGTAGCTAGGTATATACATTATGCTGATGATAGTTTGACAGTGACAATCTAGTAGAAGATCTTAAAATAAAAAAAGGGGTTAATACGATTAAAACAAACTGGACAGCAATGCGTGAGAGCAAGGTTTCACCCTGTGATTAGACAAAAAATAAATTAATAAAGAAATAGATTGTGCAACTCATAACAGGACTGTGATGATCTAAAGTACAATGCAAATCCAGCAAATCCAGTTTGTGTTGACATAGCTTTCCTTCAGATATGTACGGAAAGTCTTACCCAGCTTCACAGTAAAATGTTAGGCAAGGGAATGTCAGTTGAAGATGCACATAATAAGATCTTAGATTAACTTAATGCTGTAGAGAACTCATTACAAGTGAAAGGATTAGCAAAGTACCACAGTAGTATGTAAGAAATGAAAAGATAAAGGGCATATGATTAATGAATGTTAAAAGTGACAAGAGAAATAAATCAGGGCATGCACTAGTTGCGACAAATCAAGACACTAGGCCAAGGACACGAATGCCCGCTTACAGAAAAATAACAGTGCACAGTACATGGATCTGGCAATCCAGCAAGCCATTCTAAGCAAGTCTCCTTTCCAAGGCTGGAGAAATGCCACAAATTAATAACTGGTATCATAAAATAGTTGTCTATGTCAAGGTAAAAAACAAAATTGGCCTCATGCAGTGATAAAGGTAATCTCTGTATGTTTGTCAGTGCATTGATTGGGGTTTGACAATACAAAATGATGACAGAAACTGGTAGATTAGTATTAAATTGTTTGCTATAGACAAGGTGTGGGAGGGAGAGTACATGCAACAATACAACAGAATGAAATACAGGTATTAGAATTAAATGAAACGTTTTACCAGTATACATCTGAGTTTGTCTAACTAACAAGAGGACAATTTTGGGAAGTGATGTTCGCTGGTAAGCTGAGAAATGGTATTCTGCAGATGGTAAAATGCAAAATAATGTCTAAACTTATCCAAGTCATGTTACACAGCTGTGGTGGCTAGGATGTACATGGTGACATAGGCATTACCTGCAGCCAGTTCTCAGATGTATAGACAAAGCAGAATTAAGAATGCAGGAATGCTCAGAGTGTTCAGTTGCAGTGGTAGAAGAGCCACACACATCCTCATAAGCATTATTTAGTTTGGCCATAGTGGTGATATACACAAAAGAAAACATGAAGAATTCAATTTAAAATGAATCTTGAAAGCTACTTTAAAAAACAAATTTGACTTTCCTTCTGGTCAAAAAGCCTGACAGATCCTGGCAGATGACTGCTGGTTGTATAAGAAACTGCATTGTAGTGATTGTTGTAGTTGTAGTCAGTTCAGGTATAAACATAAATGAGATTTCTGCAACGCTAGTCCCTGTTGTGGCCAGGTACTTCAGTTCCCTCCCACATGAGGGGTCCCAAGACAAGTCTGCTCATACGGTAAGGACAAAAAGTAAACCTAAAATTATGCATTTATTATTTATTTGTTACAGTTATTGACCATCACTGGAGTCACAGAGACATATGTCTAAAACATTAAAAAAATGGTTTACATAACAAGTACAATGTTACATTTTGAAACAGAGTATAATAAAAGAATTCAAAATAGTTCAAGTAGTGCATAGACAAGACTATGAAGGCAGCATTTCAAAAATGCAAACAATAAATGATAACAATGCAGTTGCAAATATTTCAATAATTATGTAACATAAGGGATGAAGTTTATTACTGGGAAAGTGTGAAAGGTAACTGATAGGCAACTGACAGAAATTAAAAAATATCTACATTAAGCATGATTCAGAGATAAAAAGGTATAAGCAATGACAGTGTAGTAGAACAATTGTCTGCTACACTAATATGTTGCCACGTTCTAGAATTTCACATTTGCCCATCTTGCTGTCTTAAGGCACTGACAGAGGCTGGAATCATGGTTACTGCAGAAGGGTAAGTAGCACCACATTACAGTATATGGATGGCATTTTTATTTCCGACAATATGGGTGGCAATATTGTCTAAAACTAACACAGTGGGGCTTTGCAAGTTTTTCAAGCTTTCAGGAAATGATGTTGCCAATTTAGTCCTCATAAGGTTCATCTGAGACAGGCAGTCATTTTATCTGAAAGTAGTTATGCAACATACATCAAGGCAAGGTACTGTAAGAGGAGTAAAGGAGGAATCAAGGTTATTAAATTTTGTCACAGTTTTATTCTGAACTTTGCCAAACTAACCAAGGCCAATAAGTATTTAGCATGAGGTAGCATGAGACTTTATTGGAAGATCCCATGGGATCCTGTTCAGCAATGGATATGAAAGACTACTAAACATACATTGATAAATATACTAAAGCTGGGGTGATATCATTATTTTTTAGAGTTCCCCTGCATTGTCATGGACAAGATGTGTGCAATACTATTGTGGCACATGACCATGGATGAAATCTAAGACCATTATTTGTTATTCAGTTGAATGTGGTCCAGTAATTTCAGAAATGCATAAAAACACTAGATTGTATGGTGAGGATCAATGAACTTGTCACTACACATAGAGAGATTGTTCTGGACAATGGGGATTTTAAGATAGTTTGCTTTTAGCAGATGGACTAAGTGGTGACATATTTAATACCTGAAGACTAATCCATATGAAATGCAGATGATGTAGGGCAGAGCTGAGGTGCAGGTATCATGTATCAGATGAGAGAGCACACCTGTCATGTACACATAGAGAATGACATGCATGGGCATGTACAACAAAATATTATTAATGGACAGTGATATGTAGTACTATGACACAGGGCCATCACACATTAAATAGCTAGAAGTAGATGATGTTGGCCAAATGTATTTCTTCACCCGGGGAATCCAGGGTCTCAAACATCTACCCTACACAGATAGGCTAAAAGCCCTGTCCCTCTACTCAGTCTCTTACAGATTCCTCAGAGGTGACCTCTGTCTAGCATACAAAGCAATCTCAGACCCTGCCCTGATGGGACTGCTGCATATCCGCAAGTCAAGATCCACTCAAGTAACCCACACGCGTGACCTCAACCTGGTCTGTGACATCAATAGGACTTGTTGGCAGGACAGATTTGTGTCCCAGAGACTCCCCCTTTTGTGGAATAAACTTCCTCTCCATGTAAAGCAGAGTACATCATTAACCCTTTTTAAGCGCAACCTGGATAACTGGATGGGGAACAGAAAACACACCCCTGGGATTCCACCAGTGTCCCTGCTGGACAGTGGCATAGGGTGCTGACTTGTTGGAACATGGGCTACATTTTTGACTAGGCTTGTAAGGGCCTCAGGGCAATAGCCTAGTAACTTCCTATGATCCTATTAAAAAAATGCTTTTCAACCTCAATCATACCTATCGCAACTACTCCCTCTCCAGGTCATCTCTGGTATGATAGCAGATGAAACAATCAGTACACCAGGAAACCTTTGCTTGAATAATAAGAAATCCTTAATTATCGATGACAGCTGTTTATGGTTAAGGATAACTCCCAAATCATTCCGCCAGATGAACTTTAATTATATTCAAACCTGTACAGTTCAATCACAGATCATTCACCACATATAGAAGCTGTGATTAATGCAATACTCCTAATCCTTTCCAGCAGATTTCCTAATGTTTAAGGTCAAGGCCAAGAAAATGACCCCCAGGTCTAAGAGCAATTTGCTTTACCACCTAATATAAACATGAATGCCTACAATAAGTAGTCACTGCTGCCATGCAAATCAAACAATAAAATACGCACATCACTCTACTACCAAAGCATCCAGTTATCTTATATCAGCTCTATATGCATTAGATACCCATCTACCCTTCCTTTTAATGAAATCAATAGACTTACCTTCGTATGCAGGATCAGAAGAACTGCCAATCCAAAAAGAATGCAAATATATCTATCAGCTGCAATGCATTGAGTAATCAATGCTTTTTTCTGCACTAGTTCAAACTGTCTCACCGACACTAGAATACCTGACAGATGTAAAAAAAAAAACAATAACCTGTCATCTCTAGCAGACAATCTCAGCCATGATGAATCCCACTGAACAGGACACCATTTCTCCCTATTACTAGATAGGACTATCTGTGGGCCTTCACCTGATTAGTCCATTTTGGAAAACCTTAACCAAATTAACACCACATTGTCTGTCATACAAACATCTACCCCAATCAACTGACAAACCAGTCCAGTAACTTTAATAGCACCTTTATACTGGAAAACCAACAGCATTGTCCACAACATGTATTCATCTGCCGATGCTGACAACGCAAAGAAATACCACAATAACTGCCTAACTAGTGGCAAATGATTATCAGTAGTTAACCACTTCAGCCTTTGCTACCCTTTTAGCATTCTAAGTATCAGCCAATGTTTTGCCCAATCCACTTTATTTTATTTATTTATTTATTGACATTTGCTAAGTGGATTAGTCCAACTGGGCTTGAGGCCCATTTTCAGTGGAGACACGTGGAGAAAAGCTCCAAAAAAACAGTAACATCAAAATCAATATTGCAGTTAAAAGTTTTAAGTACATACATCAATGAGATATAGTACAAGGATCAAAAATAAAAAACCTGTTAATACGGCATGAGTAAAAACAAAATAGAGAGCTTACTTGATTTGACAAAAAACACAATATTTATACAAAGCAGTCAAGTATTTACATAAGAGAATTTTGTATCTAAATTTTTATCTTTAATCTTTACCTGAAAACTTTGCAGTTGTACCCAACTCTAAGTGTAGTCTAAGCATACTCATAGCCTCCCCAAACTGCCATCGGTAACTAGCAGGGAGACCATCTGACCAACATCAATCATGCAGAGTTAACTATCTAACAAAAACAGGAAAAGCAGCCAAATCATTGCTACAGCTTTTCTATGTGGACGTGGCCTACAATTGCTGAACTATTAGCCACTATAATCAATTTGCCAGGCATAAAATTAGGAATTAATGAAAAGTTAATGTTCAAACACTGTAAAACCAATTTCTTGTTTAATGCCTGAAAATAAATGGACCTAGCCCATTTTTTATACAAAACCTGAATAACCACCTCATTGTCAGAATGAAAAAAAAAACACTTTTCTGTTCGAGAAACTTCCTTCTACATCACAGTTGCCACGCAAATTGGTACTAGTTCGAAAAAAGTAATATCCTCCCTCACTTTCTCTGGCCACTCCTTAGGCCAACTCACAGCAAACTACTTTCCTTGCCCACATGGTCCTACACTCAACCCCACAGCTGCATCTGTATACTGCTGAAGATCAAATGACATTCAGACATCCTGTCACATTGCCACCCCGTTAAAATGTTCTAGGAACACCCTCCAAATGTCAAGATAATCTCTCATCACATTACTGACTCTAACCCTATTATGCTTTGCCTTACTGGACCTCAGCAAATTCACCACTGACCTGTTAAAACCCATGTCTGGTCTTATGGCCCTACACAAAGTTCAAGAAAATAATAGCAGCAAAAATAATATTACATGCAAGGAAGATAACTATCCGTTAAGCTCTCACAGGAAAAGAGATCAGCAAGTCTTGGCCAAACAGCTGTCTGCAGTTGGAACAATGTGTTTTGTGCAGGTATCCAATTGCAACTTAAGTTACCAAGTAATATAAGTAGTTAGACTTTATATTTTCCTTGAAAAGGCTAAACATGTTTTTCTGATTTGGAAGTTACAGACTCTGGATAATCTTTTATCTTATAGCACCTACATAGACATTTACAGCAACTAAATTCCTGCATGTTGACTGTCAGCAATTGTTTGTTCTTGAGTGATCAATCCAGGCCATTTTTTTTTTTTTTTTGCTGCAATGGCTACAATGCCATATCCCTTGTGAATATAGTCATTTCTAAAGATTTTTTTAACCTTAAACTATAATCTTATCATCAAGAAGATATGGCTTCAGCTATTGACCAGAAATGGTCAGGAACAAATTAAGTTCAGCGTTAAATTGATCATTCACATTACATATACTCATTGCATTTATGTATATAAGTTGGCACAGCACACAGTCTACCCACTAATGATGATACCACTTTGCAAATGTTTAGAAGGAAAATGCCATTGTTAGCAATGAGGTGGTCTGGATTTATATGAATCATTGAGCTCAGACTAGTCAAACAGTAATCATAGGCTTAGACATGTGGGAAGGGGCATTTCCTTTTACCTCTTTCAGCATAGTGCTAATCCTTGATATAAATTACTGCAAGTGCCATTTACCTCTGGCTTTGGAGTACCAGAAGACACCCAAAAAAGAAAGACCATGACATTTCAAGTTACCTGCTAGCTGTATATGAGAGGAGAAGGTAGAAGAGATTCAAGAATTTCCATAGCGATCAGCTACTGAGCCAGTGTACACGCCAAATTTCAGGAAAACTAATGAGCTATCTTAATCAGCCAAGTTAAAATAATCATTTCATAAGGCCCTAAGAGCACTTACGGAATAATTTAAATGATGTGAATAGAACATTATCAGTCATTTAACTTATGATAAATCTTCATAAAGAAAAGCAAATGGAAAAGAGCCCTAAGTAACAATATAATGGCTAAAGGATGCAGCCAAATGGAATATCTGATATACAGATTACTGTTGTCCAATAAAAGAGAGGAACTAAAGTGAATAAGCAGGTTGCTAAAACTACAGAGAGCAGTGTAAGTGTTCAGAAGCAAAGAATGCTAGGCACTCTATTTAAATGGAGTAGCTAATGGCTGCTTTGAAGAATTGTGTATCACAAAATAGCAGAAAACAAGCCAGTAAATTCTTTGTAGAATTCAGTCCTTCATAAACCTGATAATAGCATTATATTGAATCACAGCTTCACCTCAGGCTTTGTCCCTACCCAATGGCACACTGCTACAGTCATCCCTCTCCACAAAGGAGGAGCAACTACAGACCTTGGGAACTATTGCCCAATTAGCCTGACAAGTGTGATATGCAAAGCTATGGGTTGCATCATCATGGACCTAATAAACAAGGCTATAGGGAATCTCCAAACTCTGGATCCCACACAGTTTGATTTTGTGAAGGGTAGATCATGCCTGCACAACTTGGTCAATTTTTTTGATTCATTCACCAGAGCTGTGGATGAAGGCAAGGCGGTTCATACAGCCTAACTTAATCTGGCCAAGGCGTTTGATACTATGCCCCACTCGGGAATAATAGAAAAACTCACTAAGCTAGGCATCAAACCCTATATCACTAGGTGGGTTGCAAACTGGCTCACAGGTAGAACCCACAGTGTGACCGTAGCTGACTCCAAGTCAGGCTGCCAACCAGTCACGAGTGGAGTCCCATAAGGTTCGGTCTTGGGTCCTCTCCTGTTTGGTATCTACTTCTCTGATGTCCAGGCCAGCACGAAGGGACTCTGACTGACAAAGTTTGCAGACAATTGCAAGTTGGGAGCTATTATTAACTCCCCAAGTGATGTTGACATCCTACAGAAAGGCCTCACTGAGACCAACTACTGGTGTCAGAACCATGGCCTTAAGCTCAATGCTAAAAAATGTGTCATCATCTGCTTTGGGAAAAACTCAGTTCTCATGAATTACCACATTGATGGTAGTCCTCTGAACACAGAAAGAGTTATAAGAGATCTAGAAACACAGGTTGACAGCAACCTCTCTTTTGACCACCACATTACCACTGTGGTCAGAAGATCCTTCTATTTGGCACATCTCATTACTAAGGGTTTTGCATCCAGGAAGAAAGAGGTCATTGTCTCCCTCTACTCTTCCCTCATTAGGCCAATCATTGAGTACAATGCCCCATTTGGCATGTACCTCGCTAAACACCTGCAACAACTGGAGAGGCCACAAAAGTATCTCACAAAGAGGATCCTAGGCCTTAAACATTTGTCCTATATGGACAGACTTAAAAACACTCAACTATTCTCTGTCTCATATTGCCTACTTAGAGGTGATCTCTGCTTGACTTACAAAGCCATGTCTGACCCAGCTCTGTTATAAACGCTACATCTAAAGAAATCCCAATCCCTCTGCACCACACACTCCAGAGACCTTGACTTCATTACCACACTCAACAGAACATGCTGGAGGGACAGGTTAATAACCCAGAGACTGCCCAAGCTCTGGAATAGAATTCCCTTACATGTGAAGCAGAGCACCTCACTGGCCCTCTTCAAGAGAAATCTTGATGAGTGGATTGGCAATAGAAAGTTCACCCCGGGATCACTCCAGAGGCTGTACTTGATAGAGGCACTGGGAACTAAGGTCAGTTGGCATGATGCCAGGGTGATCCTATGGGTTAGGCTTGTAAAGGCTCCAGGGCCATTAGCCTAGTACACACCTATGAACCTATGAACCTATGAATCCCATTTCTCCATCATGCTCACCATCAGCTGACCCTAAACCTTGCTGCTGTCTGTAATTAAACTAGCACTGTTGTGTTATTATCATTAGTTGAGATGTCAGTGCTTTTATTAGAAATACATCATTCTCCTTTCAATCTCTGACTAAACTTTAGTATATTATAAATTTAAGAGGTAGTTATTAGGCATGAGGTCTAGGATACCACTGAGAAGCTTAGCCCAGTTTCACAAATACCCCAGTGAACACTGTAGTTAAATGACTTGCTCAGAATCACACAGTAGGCAAACTTAGGCTGAGAAAGTCAAACCCTGGCATACAGGAAACAGCTCCATATCAGCTCATAATCTTAATTCTCTGTGCTAACTGTCCATACATTTATTTCAGGAATCAAAGATTACTGTCACACCCTACTCTATCATAAGCATACCAAACTCCATCTGTATAAGATGCATCCTTATAATTAAGGTTCATTGACTACTCAAGCAATACCATATTTTTCAGCTGTATTATTATATACAAAGTTGCTGTCCTCATATTCTAATAAACTCCTTGAGTAAAGCAAACATTTTGTGTCTTCCAAGTGTACCACTGTTGCTTTAAAAATGCTTGCAGTCTGCAAAATTTGAAGGCATCGATGAAGCCTGATAGAGATGGATAAATAGAAAGTAAATGCAATCCACCATCTCTGTATCATGTTCACTAACTTTTAATCAGCGCACAATAATTTTAATTCAGTTAGACTGCTTTGCCATCTGAACAGAAATTACAGTGCACTGCATGGTGCATGGAAAAATGTAGGTAGAGCTCAAACAATTGATGCTAGGACAATGACTTGATAACACTTTTATATATATACTTAAAGTTAGGTAAACATTCCTGTTTGGGTCCCTTTACTTATTAGACTCTAATAATTATTAAACTTGGTCAAGGTCAAATGGATACACATGGAAAGACTGAACAGCTGGTTAAGATCACATGGATATATACATGGAAACACTGAACTCTAAATGCATTCTTCATTTGAAGTGTTAAGGAATTTAAGCACCTAGCTCATTTCTTTATGATAAGCCATTGCAATCTTGTTAAATTCCAATATTTCTAAAGAATTGGCTAGATTCCTAATATTTACCATAGCAAGGTAAGATGTTTTCTTTATTAATCAGTAACTAAAACTATAGTATGTGATATTAAACACCTATATGCGGTACATATCTCATTATATTTGGGATACAATATGCATAAAGCACTGCTTTTATGAGACTTATCAGTATTTCTAAGGCATTAAAGAGTTCGAATTCCCTGTAGCATAATAATATGAAATGAAATGTCAGTTTTGTAGCTTAGCAGGATAAACACTGCCCTGCATTTGCTTTAGAAGTATGCAGTTCATTTAAAAATGGCATTCATTAATTTTATGCACAGGCATGTCAATTATTTTGCACCAGTAATACTAAACAATCATTTGTGTAGACAGACTCATTTAAATGCAAACATGACATTGCAAGTATCAATTTTTCTCACTATAAATTCTCTGATGTGCCTTGTTCAGGAATGTACGTTGTTATAACTCAAGCAAAGCATTACAAAGACATGAGTAACAGACATCTACGAATTACATTAGCATTGCTGATTACTTTAGTGTTTGCCTTCAACTTCAAGACAAGTTTTGATACATAATTCATTATTTCATTTCAAGTTTGTCTTCTAGTTCATTATTAAATTAATCTTTACAGATTATTGACACTGTACCCATGGATTGCTGTTCAGTTTTCTTATTATGATAAGATTTTAAGCATCTGAAATATGGGTTTGAAGAAATAGCCTGATGTTTTCAAATGGAAGTAAAACATCCTTGGACATTAAACATATATTTACCACTGAATCTATTTTGTATGGCATCTGATAGTTCAGAACTTCAGGGCATTTGAATATGTTAGATAAACTTTAATGAAGAGAGAACATAATGTTGACTATAAGGAACAGCAGGCTTTTGTGCTGGAACAGACTCTTACTTAACAAGAGTCACTAAAGAAAAGCCATTCTCTGAATATATATATATATATATATATATATATATATATATATATATATATATATATATTAATTAATATATAAACCATTTTGTGAAAAGCTGTTAGAGATTACTTTTCATAGGAGGTTACTAGGTCAATGGCCCTAGGGCCTTTAGAAGCCTAGCGAAGATAACCCTTGTTCCCAACAGTGGCTTTTACGAAGAGCCATTGAATCAGCACCTATTTCCCTGATCTAAGAGGGATACAGTTGGAACCCCTGGGGTGAATTTACTGTTCCAGGGTGAATTTATGGTTAAATCATAGATGAATACTAGGCTAATTGCCCTGAAGTATAATTTTAAGCTTAGCCAATAACCCATGGTCAGAATCAAACCTTGTACTTTGTGACTTTGAGGTAAGGACCTTAACCATTATGCCAACCCCAACTTCCAACAGTATCATAAAATAAATTAACAGTTTTGTGAATTCTAGCCATTTGTAATGTATTAGTGTCATGCATGCTTTCTTGTGAAATAAGATTCCACAAGACGGCTCATTCTTGCTAGAACCATCTTTTTCCTCAACATCAGAAAAATCAGTAACTATTAAATGTTCTACAAAAAAATTACTTCAGCACCTACAGGAGACCCAAATGTGGGGCTGCTTTGTGATCAAAAGTTGAATAAACATCTACGTTGCTTCTCTATTAATCTATAATTACAAACTACAAACCATATACTATCTTAATCCACTAACAAATTCATATTTCTGAACCTTCTCTGGTCTGCCAGGAGTAAAACACTGTAAATATGTACTCTGATCAGATACGAGTCATATTCTGCAAAGGTTAAATATGAATATATCTACACCTAAATCTATCTATCTATCTATCTATCTATCTATCTATCTATCTATCTATCTATCTATCTATCTATCTATCTGTCTGTCTGTCTATCTATCTGTCTATCTATCTGTCTATCTATCTATCTATCTATCTATCTATCTATCTGTCTGTCTGTCTGTCTGTGTGTGTGTGTGTGTGTGTGTGTGTGTGTGTGTGTGTGTGTGTGTGTGTGTGCAATAAAACAGATACAGATTCCTATATGCAGTCCTATTTTAACATTTGTATTCTTGCAGATGTTCATTTTTTTCATATATATGTTTTGGTCTTTGGATTAGTAAGCTCTCTAAAATAATGGCTTCATTTCATTTTGAAGTTTTATTTTTAGATTATCTAATCTTCTGTTAGTTGGCACATTTAATTATTTGTTATGATGGATGCTCTTTAATTCTTTTCTGCTATTCTGTTTATCTGTGTATGCATTTTTTGCAAGTGCAATTCTTATACCATGTGAACTGCTAATCATACTATACTTTGGCACCTGAGTCTTAACTGGAAAAGGTCCCTGGTCCATTCCACCCAGCCAGTCTACAAATAAAAATAAAACATATAAATACATTGTTAGAGTGTTTTCTATTTTGGAAAATGACTGGACAGTAATTACAGCATTTTGATCAAGAAGACAGCAATCAGGATGGTGACTTTATAAGCTGACAATAATACATTTTAACTTTCCATGTACATGTAAAATTATTGGGTTATTGTATATGCATCTGGTATTACTTACGTGCTTCTACAGTTCTTAATGTTTTGGAGGGCTTACTGGCTTCTCCAATGCCAATGTTGTTGTTGGCAATGACTCGGAATTCATACTCAACCCAAGGGTTCAGTCCTACAACCACTGCTGAGAAGGTGCTTCCATCAATAACCTCTGGAACTAAACACACAATGAATTTGCATTTAGGGTTAATTGATATGTTCCTGAAGTATTCTGTAAAAATGAGCACAGAACTATTGAAGCAAATTCTGTCATTATCTTATACTGTAATAGTGACTTTAGTTTACAAATTATTACTACATTTACCTGTTGAAACAGCTTGCCAGCCCACAGAAAATGGAGTTCTTGCTTGGACTGTGTATGTGGTAATAGGACTATTATTAGTCACTCCTGGTCTCCAGGATATTCGAGCCGTATTGTCAGTAATTTCAACAACTTTTACTGCTTCTGGTGGACCTGGAGGGCCTAAAAAACAGAAAGTAGGTAACGTTTATTGATTCCAAAGAGAGATTTAGTACTCATGTACAAAATGGCAATGGAAATTGTCTGCTGTTTTGTTCAGACCTTATTTTTTATTGTAACATGAAACAACACAATATAATTTACTAGACATTTGTGATACTATTACGGATGTATTAAACATTCAAGGAGTTTGCATTCTGACAATGTAACTGACATCTATTGAGACAATAAAGATCCTAATAAGCAATTCACAGAGTATGAACTTTCAGTCAGGGTAGTAAGTCAGAACATGTACTCAGTTTCATTATAAATAAATGTGCACAGTATATGATAATGCAGTACCTGTCTAGGCAAGTATAATGAGGGAGCAGAACTTACTGATTTACAAACAAAGAAGGTGCCAGGACATAGTATATCCACTGCATATATAAGGGTCTTCCACCTGATTTACAAACATAAAGGTGTCAGGACATAGTATATCCACTGCATATATAAGGGTGTTCCACCTGATTTACAAACATAAAGAAGGTGTCAGAACATAGTATATCCACTGCATATATAAGGGTCTTCCACTAGGCAAGCCCTACAATTTCTGATATACACCACTCTTTATTCTTTATATGTGTAGCTTGGCTCTCCACCACTATGAGTAGAAATGTCTGCCCTGTTTTGGTTGGAGCTTTCTTCAGGGTGGGATTACTACTAATTGGGATATGTGGTAGGGGACAGTTTATGCTGGAAAAAGAGTGGTGATGTAAAGACTGGCAGTGAATGTCTGTACTGAACCTTGCATATTCGTGGTGGTGTAAGGACTGACAGTGAAAGTCCATAGTGAACCTTGCATATTCCTGGTGGTATAAGGACTGATCGGGGAATCTCCCCAGCATCCCTTGCTGTAGTACCCCCAACTTTATTCATTCAGAAGTGCACTCTACCATTACCTAACAGCATACAAAGAAGCTTATGCCTCATCATCATCATTATACAGTTCTTGCTTTGTTGAGATGGAGTCAAACAGATTTTGGTGTTGGTTGCTTTCACTATTTGTCACAATATGAATAATTTGAATAGTATATTATTGATTATCAATATGTAACGTATTTAACTACAACAGTATGGGACAGCAGACACTGCTGAATCTTGAAGCTGAAATAAACCTGCTGTCTTACATAGGATGACTGTAACTCCAAACTGCCTAAATAGGATTACACTTCCCACAGGTTATTTCACCATAAGTGTGTGATCTCAAACAAGACAGCATAACATTTACCTGTTAGGAGACATGATCTGCAGTTTTGCCCAGTACTTTTGGAATCAAGCACTCAGAGTTTCTGTCTGTCTGTCTGTACTGCTATCTGTCAGTGGGGTGGAGTAAGGATCCACTGCCCAAGTGTATGTCATTGAACATGTTACATGTAGATAATATACCAACTAGGTGCAGTTAGTGTCACTACAGCAGGTGATATACAGCTCACAGTTTAGCTTGTACTATGATTTTTACTTCAGAAATGTGCCATTTAGTTTGCTAAATTCATAATGTGCTGCTATAGTTTTATTCATATTTCAGTTTTATCTACCAGTTCTGTGATGTACACTTGAATTAATCATCCTCATTTTAGCATTTATAGTCACTGTGTTATTGTTTCACTTGTATTATTTACATTATTACTATCACCCTTAAGATCTACTGTTTACAGTTGTCTTCGTTTTTACAGTTTGTTTATTAGTTATATAACCTGTCTTTGCACTGATGTATATAGGTTTTTAGTATTTTAGTCATCTTCAGTAATAATATACAATTTTGTTACTTATCATTTGTATATGTTTACATTTATTATTTTCTACCTGTTGTTGGTTTCTTTTACTCTTATTCATGCCACACCTCTCTAGCATTTAGTGCAAGAAATCTGGGCAAAGCCTAAATTAATGGGGGGACAGAGGCTCAAAAACAGGAGTAGATTTTAAATCTTGCTCTTACAAACTTAGAAAGTTGCTACAATAATAGGATTTCTGAATGATATGAAGATTGAAACTCAAATGTATGACACGATTTAGCAACTTCAATCCTCAGTGATTTGGCAGAACAAGCCAAAAATAAAAGATAAAAATCTAGACATTCTGCAGAAATCTGGTGTGTACTTCTACTAAGACATATCTCTGTCAAGCATCAGAGAAAATCTCACCCTCAAAAAAAAGAAATTAAATTAAAATTGGGGTGGTGGCTAGGTTCCATGGGTCATGTGGCCCCCAAATAATAAGCCAGAGCTATGGTAGCCCTATCATTATACTCCAAGGGACAAAAAAAAAAACTTTGCTATTGTAGCCCTGTGATCCAGCAGGACATACCTGTTGTCCAAAGAAATATCTGTGAGCTGAAAGAAGGTCCATGTTAGCCCTTCATCTATACCCATATGATGTACAGTAAGTACAGTCAGTCTGAAGCATTCATATGAACTGGCAGTTATAGTGATGACTTGCCTTGATAATTTTAGTCCAGTTTTGGCAGAAGCTTTGCCCTGGGTTCTTCATTATTTATAACATGCACTTAGAAAGGCTCTGGGACAGTGTAACCATGTTTTTCCTGCTGTGTTTATTTAAAGCTGAAGATAGAATATTCATCTCATTCAAGTATGTTTTTGGTACACTTGGCTGAGTGAGGGTGTTCCTTGAAGATTTCCTGGAGCTGTTAGTCACCTCAAGTTTCACTAATTTAACATCTGGATTGAAATTACATCACTTTTGTGAAATAATTATTTTTGATTATGATGAGATTAAGATTTGTTCATGTGATTACCTCTGTTACTCATTACTTTGGGCATACTGTGGACATACTGTGGACTTAATTTACCAGCTAGATATGTCATTCACTGACAAAGTGGCCAAACTTTTCTCGTGATCTGGCTGTTATGTGGCACATTTTTGCAGTGAAGGTCACCTGGCTGTCACCCATTAGACTTGAGTTAGTAAAGTACAAATATTAACAGCCTTCCACTGCTTAGATCATCTTTCTTGCCCTGAATGAACTTATTGTGAAGATCAGTGATAAATACAGTGATGACCTAATCCCTGCCAACAGCTCAGTTTTGACTTCTCTGAATCTCTTCATCTGGTCCAACTTGTAGTTCAAGAGCCCTAGTTCAGCTAAAATCTTCAATGTTTTTGCAGGACTGCATGAAATTTTGAGTGCTTAATACTGACTGTTTTTACCATCTCTTAGAGGGAAGACTTGAATAGACAAGCACTGTTCTTTGCGCAAATCATAAAATTCATCCAAAAAAATTGTGTTTGCTGCCCAGGGAGATTTCTACTGTGCACTGCTGACTGGTATCACTTTTTATGCTTGTTGTGAGATTAAGCAGCCCCGCTTGTCTCACCAGTCAGAGGATGTTTTCATTAGAGGAATGAGAATATGTTTCTTGGTTCTTTTCGGCAAGCTTGTTTACATCAGGCTTGTTGTGTCCTTATTGCCTCCTGAAAATGGCTTTGATCTGGTAAGCAATACGTTTATGTACTGGTCAGATTTTGATTTGCCTGATTACCTTGAATTTGTTTTCTTAGCTTCAATCATGAACCAAATAATCAGAGTCTTGGCCCTTTTTCCACAAGGCTTGTTATGTCCTGTCTTGTGCTTTTGGGTTCTGTTCTGCAAATGAATATTTGGTCTTCCTTAGCAATTGTTAATTTACAATAGGTTCATAGGTAAGTACAAGTCTAGCTGTTGTTGAGGCCCATTTTAAGCCCTGCCAGTTTTCCATGTGCTTCAGTTAACCTATTCCATTTGATTATAGATTGGCCTTGCCCATCCCATGGTCAATAATTATATATTTTCCCTACTGAGAATAACTGGGATCACACCATAGATAACATGAGGGGACACATGCATGGGATAAAGCATTTAGGAACTGTCTGTCCATGAGTAATACAGGGGGCAGTTCTGGGGTACAGTTTCTGTTTCCCATCCACAGATCCAAGTTGCACTTGAATATGAACAGGGATGAACTTTGCTTTATGTGAATGATGAGTCTCATCTGCAAGATATACCTGTCTCTCCAAACCATTCTGTTGATGTTGCAGAAGTAGTTTATATCCCTAGAATGAATGTTTCTGATGCAATTTGACTTGCTGATGTGAAGTAAATCCATTAGTATTGGGTTGGAGGATGTCTTGTATGCCAGACAGAGGTCATGTCTTATAAGTCTGTAGGATACTGTTCATAGTGACAGGACTTTGAGTTGGTTCATGAAGGACATGTTGTTTACTCCATGTTTTCCTTTATTAAAGTATCTCTGTGGGCATTCCAGTTGGTGCATGCGTTTGGACAGATACATGCCAAAAAGGGATATTATATTCAATGATTGACCTAATGAGGATTGTGTAAAAGGGGAAAATGACATTGCTAGACACAATCCCTTTGTTTATAAGCTGTGCAATATAGGAACACTTTTCTTCCAAAATTAGACACATGCTGGACAAAAGATAGATCACTGACCATAAAAGTTCCCAAATCCCAAACAACTGGGCCATCTCTCAGGGGCATATTATTAAAGTGATAGTTCCCTGGAAAAGATGACTTCCCCGTGGGTATAGTATTGCACTTTTTGGCATTTAGTTTCAGTCTATGATTTTGGCACCATTTAATTATGTTGGGATAAAGCTTCCTGCAGAATAGCAAAGTCATTTGGGGATTCAATGGCTGCTCCTAGCTTGCAGTCATCTGTAAACTTAGTCAGACAGAGCTTTTTATTATTTGCTCTTACTTCAGAAAAGTAAGTGCCAAAAAATAGAGGTATAGCTTAGAACCCTTGAGGACTCCATTGGTGAATGATCTTTTTGTGGAGGTGACTCCTCCATTCTCATTTCTTGCATCCTGTCTGTGAGTCAGTTGACAATACAGCTGGTGACATATGGGTTTATTCACAGTTTATTTAACTTTTAACTTTGCCTGACTGATGCATTTTGCCAAAACCTTTGGCCAGGTTGAGGTATGTCATGTGTACTATTTTGTCTTCATCCATTGTTTTGGTGACATTTTCAAAAAAATCCACCAGGTTGATGAATCCAAACTGAGATGGGTCCAGTGTTGGGAGGATCCCTATGTCATGACTGATTAATTCCATGGTAAGTCTTTCCATATGAGGGTAATCAGACATAAGGGTCAGTAATTGCTTGGGACTGTGGAAGGTCCTCTCTTATGCTGGGGAATGACTGCAGATTTTCTCCATTCACTTGGTACAAAACCTGCAAGGTGTCTGAGATTGAACAGTGTTGTTAAGGGTGTGGATAATTCTTCATGTTATTTAAGATGCATCCAAGGATATTGCCATGGCCCATCAATGCATTATTTTTAGCTTTTCATAGCACTTTTAGGACTTGGTCTTGAATGATAACCAGAGGCAAACCAGTTTCACTTATTTGTTGAGGGACAGAACCAGGAAGAGTGGGGGTAAAGGTAGAACTACATTTAACTGTCAGCAGGTTCTGTATACCTTCAACCTCAGTGAATGTAACATAGTTCATAATCAGCTCACTGCATTGTTGCATTGTCCTTTTGACATTAGAAACATAACTAAGAATGCCTTGTGATTGTCTTTGGCTTGGTTTGTTTTAGCCTCAAATTTGGCTTTGGTGGATTTTATTAAATTTCTGAGTTGTTTTTACTTTCAGTGACAAAGATTCTAACATTCTGTGATTGATTTTCTTACTTTTGGTCAAAATTATTTTCCTTTTATTATAAAGCTTTTAGATTTTACGGTTCCACCATATGGGAATAATTGTTCATAATTTTATGAATAAGACTCTTTACATCCTGATAAACTTAACATTAACTGCAGTATGTCCAATATTCCTATTATTAGCAAGAAATTGTAGAAAAGTGGTTAACAGATAACTTGATTCTAATCTTAAGGATCACAAGCTCTATAATTTCTTTCCCTCTGTTTTCCAGATCCGTCACCCTACTGAGACAACACTCACTATGCTTCTCATTGATTTACTCATGGCAGCCAACAAAAGTTATATTTAGTCTTATCCCCCTTAATCTCACAGTGGCTTTTGATGTGGTGGACCATGATATCTTCCTGAAATATCTGGCCTACTACTCTGGTATCTCAGAAACTGCTTTAGAGCAGTTTGCTCCTACCACTATGATCATTTATAGTCAGATATCTCTAGCATTCATTCTTCCTCATTCTGCTCTCTAGACTGTGGTATACCACAGGGTCCACCTTGGGATCTACCCCTCCTTACTACATATCTGCTTCCCTGGGTGATCTTACTTGAGGAAGGAGATAGCTGCAATACCACTGCTACACTGATGACATCCATGCATTCCTCTACTTCCCTCAAGACTCTGTATCAGTTCAGGATTCCTTTGGAGGTGATCCTCAGATGCAACCAGTATGGTTACCATACCAATCCAAGCTACCCTCAAGAGATTTTAATCTTTAGCATGCAATCCCTTCCAACATCTGTAGGATTACAAAATCAAATTCACATCAAAAATGTTTGAGCTTGAGGTTATCTTTGGTGGCAAACTCACATTTAAGTGACAAGTGCTGGCTTTCATAAAATCTGCATTTTTTCATACTGCTCTATTACCTACATCTGAACCCTTGGCAGTTGTTTTTGGTGATGTGTAAGGATTATTTAGAGGAAAAGGCCACCCTGTATTAGCATTTTATTTAGGTTCACTTATCAACCCTGTATCTGTGCTAGCTGCTACACCCATTCCAAGTAATAACTTCTTGCTGTCACAGTGCTGGAATAAGCTATTTCTATGATCAATGAGTTATATGCCAACTCTATGTCTGTGCTTGCCACTACATCCATTCCAACCAATGACTTCTTGCTGACTCACTGCTGGAATAAGATATTTCTGTGCTCAATGAGCTATATATGTTCTCACTTGTAGTGAACATTGTACAGCCTGTTATTATTTGAAAGTGTACCCTAAATAGTCTAATGCACCACCGGAGCAATATTGAGTGTCCTAACCATTCCCCCCCGACCTAATATTATGTTGCTGCCCCCTTTAAATTGTTAGTTAACTCCTATCAGGACTCCATCTTTCTGAAACAATAGAAACTGTTAAACTTCAAAATGAAACACAAACTAGGTAAAAACAAAAAAAGCCCGAACAAACTGGCAACCAACTCTTTTTAATACTTCCAATTAGTTTGAAGCGCTTTTCGGCTGAAACAACAGCCTTCATCAGAATGCAAAAAACACACAGACCAGCTCATTTAAATAATAAAATGCCAAAAAAGGCACCAAAATGAAAAAAACAATTAAACAATTAAAATGCCATTACATCTTAAAATTACCTAACCTAATATATTAAAATAAAATGAAAAATAGTACATCGGTCGTAAAACATTTATACTCATCAAATGCACAATATTATGTTATCTAATTAAACTCCTAAGTTTCAGCAAACTGCTGATAGAAATTGCATCATTTAAACCAGGTACATTACAAGCGTTTAGCATAATTTTCCATTTCAATTCCAATTCAAGTAATCTAAAAGCGTATGGGCCTCCTCTAGGATTCCAAGATATAGAATCAATCACCAAGAATTTAAAATAATGATTACTATACAAAGCAACATGTTTGGCTAGGGCATTGTCTGCCTTCTTGTGATTTATGCCATAAATATACTAATATATCCTATCGCGGAGCCTCCGCTCTGTCTTACCCACATAGAAGGCAGGACAATTCATGCACCTAGCCAAATATACTATTTCCCTAGAATTACAGTTACATATCCTTCGTAACTTATGTCTATAATCATTAACAGGAAAGGAATTAGTTGTCTCTATGTGTTTACACATATTACAGGCCTCGCATTTCACCATCCCTGGTATTTTAACAAGCGTGCTTGTATTGTGCACTAATAGATCTTTCAATTTCCTCCCACGTGTAAACACTATTTTTGTTCCTTCCCCCAATTTATTTAATAAACTTTGATTCGATCTAAACAGATCCCAATTTTTCTTGATTATGTTAACACAAGAATAACTCTGTGTATAGAAAGTAGTAATAAAACTACAAACCAAACCGTCACGGACTCCCTTTGAAGTTAGTGAACTCGTGTTCAAACCATTAGTTTCACTAAATTGGGAATTCAATTCTGCATCAACAATTTTCAAAGCCAACAAAGGTACATAAACTTGATTTAACCTTTTAGTTTTAACTTCCTGAATTAAATCTTCAATTAAATCTAAAGGATACCCTCTATGTGTAAAAGCAGATTTCAAAAATTCACATTCCTCATTAAAATCATCTTCTTGAGTAGAAATACGAGCTGCCCTGACAAGTTGTCCTTTGACAACTGCCCTTTTCTGAAAAAAGGGGTGGCAGCTTGAAAAATGGAGAAACATATTCGAATATGTATTTTTTCTATGTATTCTCACTGTAAAGCAGTTCAATTCATTGTTTTTCTTAATTAATACATCCAAATATGCAATTGATTCTTTATCAAAGGTAGAGGTAAATTTTAAAGATTCAGTTGTAGAATTAAAGAGCTCTAAAAGACTGGAAGCTACCTGTTCCTCACCATTTAATAAAACGAAGATATCATCAGGATATCTTGTATAATATACAACATTATCTACATATAATTGATTCTTAAATACAAACTCAGACTCCCAATATGCCATCACAAGGTTGGCTACGCTGGCCCCACAAGGCAACCCCATAGCCAACCCTACCTTCTGCAAATAAAACTGTTGATTGAAAACAAAATAATTGTTAGTTAAAATTAAATCCAATAATTCAATAATTAAGAAAATGTTGTCACTAGAAACCTCATGCTTTCTCATCGTGAAAGCGACCCAATCTATCGCTACTTGATGGGGAATACAAGTGTATAAGTCCTTTACATCAATTGTCAACATGTTGTAACCAGAACTATACTCCAACTTATTCACATTTGTCAAAAATAACCAGGAGTCTTTACAGATTTGAACTTCAGATGTAACACATTTTTGTAAAAAAGAATCAATAACTTTCACACAAGCATATGTGGGAGAACCACGGCCGTCTACTAAGGGCCTCATAGGCGGATTTATAAGATCCTTATGGATCTTAGGGATTCCAAACAATGAAGAAAACACAGGAAATGAAGTAGTCATGTAATTCAAAAGATGTTGATCTATACGCCCTTCTATAAAAAGGTCATTGATACAAGATTTAGCCAAGTTATATGCACCATTCACTTCAGATCTAGAACTTATCGAATATGTTTCATCACTAAGCAATTCTTTGATTCGGTCATTGTAGTTATCTATATCGAACACTACTATGCCCCCTCCTTTATCGGGTTTACAAATCCGAATGTTCTCTGAATGGATAAACTTGATCAAATCCTGTTCGCCCTTCCCATCCGCTAACTTGTTGTTACATCGCTCCCTTGATCTAGATAGTGCTCTAAAATCCAATTCACATAATGCTTCAAAAGATTGAACCACAGGGTGTAATGGAGGGTTAAATATACTAGGGATACGAAATAGTTGCATTCCTTCCAACCCCAAACTATTACCAAATAGTAACTGAAAATTTAATTTCCTTGTAAAAAATTTAAGATCTATAATTGTTTTAGTTAAATCAAGCTGCTGTTGCAGGACATAAATAAAACCTTTGGCTAAAAAATTAACCAAATCAGAAGAAATAGGACAAGTTGAAAAATTAAAAACCTTAAAGTCATGATTATCGTTGTAAACAATAGTCAGACCAAACTTATCAACTTCAACTATAGAATTGACATCAATGTCTGAAGTATTACTACTGACATCAAGATCTAAAGAGTCCATGAATGAGACATTACAAAACCTGGAGGAACACTCGGTGAGATATGTTACCTAATTACCACGAGTGTCCTCCCTCACGGTTACTTCGTGTTCATCGCTGATCTGGTTTTGCTTTTGTTGTTGTAAAAATTTCTCTGCTGTTTTGGTCTCGCCCCAGAATGATGGAACTGCTGAAAATCCTGACTTTCAGCATGGCCAGGTTGTTGTGAGACCCTTGTATTATTATTATTATAGTACACACGAGGACCATTCTGTAGTCTCTCACTTCTCCTTAATATAGGTACCTCAGAATCAGTCGAAGAGTCATTAATACCAATGTTAGAAGCAACAGGCACTTGACCATCATTCCGAGATGTACCTTGTAGGTGTATTGTGTTGGTATCTGGCTCATTAGAGACACCTCGTTGCCATACTTGAAAAGGGGGAGGTGGAGGGTATGCTAACCCTTCACTATACGCCTTGATAGCTCTTAATAGTTTTTTACTTTTATTGTTTTGTAACTTCGACATATGTTGGTCTATGCTTGACCGTATTCTAGCATACTCATATTTGTATCTAATAAATTCAATGTCATCGACTACTTTTTTGTCCATGTTCAACACTGAGTCAGAGATATCACTAGCCAAAAGAGAATAGTGCTTGATCATGAGATTAAGTAACTCAAAACCCTGATGGTCGAACAGTTGTAAAAGTTCTTTATGAAACAACGAATCCTTCGCTAACCCCGTCGGGTACTGTGATCTACGTAAACCCTTAGGTATAATTTTCTGATTCAAGCACTCATTAAAATATGCAATTTCCAACTGGGTTTTTTTAAGTTTAAATAAATATGAGTCAAGCATTTTTAAATTACTTACTATGTTAGGAGCAAAAGTTGACCCATTATCCAAGTTATCTGCTGTCCGATTTAAAACATCTCGTTGACCATTAGAAAAGGAAAATTTGCCCTGAATCCATGTTGCCATCGATGGAAAATCTTCCAATTGTTTTTTAGGCAAAATGGATGTTGCGCCGTTTGCATACTGAGGAACACCGGAATCCAAGCCAGCTACATTGAAATACATTTTATTTTAATATATTAGGGTTAGGTAATTTTAAGATGTAATGGTATTTTAATTGTTTAATCGCTTTTTTCATTTTGGCGCCTTTTTTGGCATTTTATTATTTAAATGAGCTGGTCTGTGTGTTTTTTGCATTCTGATGAAGGCTGTTGTTTCAGCCGAAAAGCGCTTCAAACTAATTGGAAGTATTAAAGAGAGTTGGTTGCCAGTTTGTTCGGGCTTTTTTTGTTTTTACCTAGTTTGTGTTTCATTTTGAAGTTTAACAGTTTGTATGGCTGCAAGTCCGACCCTACTTGACAACCCGCCCTCTCAGCAACAAGGAAGTATGACAGATACTTTTGAACCTAGTACGGCACCTTTGGGAAATGATTTCTCGTCAGCGAAAAATAATGTTTTGGTTTTGTTATCCACCAAGATTGAGTCTATATGTTCCCGCCTCGACCAGCTCGACCAAAACCAGTGGGTGTTACACACCTTAATATCTGCAAACACCGGTGAGAGGAACAGTAGGATTGTGAATGTACCAGCTGCCTTCAATGTAGCTGGCTTGGATTCCGGTGTTCCTCAGTATGCGGCGTTGACTGTTAATAGTCAAAGTGACAACAGTACACCACCCCCGGCACAAAGGCTTCCAGCTACTTCACCGATTTTGACTGTGTGTTCAGGAGTTAATCAATCGGATGTTGCTCCCACTTTACCTCTTGAGACAGTCGGATTACCAGGTACATTGTCAAACGGCGCAACATCCATTTTTCCTAAAAAACAATTGGAAGATTTTCCATCGATGGCAACATGGATTCAGGGCAAATTTTCCTTTTCTAATGGTCAACAAGATGTTTTAAATTGGACGGCAGATAACTTGGATAATGGGTCAACTTTTGCTCCTAATATAGTAAGTAATTTAAAAATGCTTGACTCATATTTATTTAAACTTAAAAAAACCCAGTTGGAAATTGCATATTTTAATGAGTGCTTGAATCAGAAAATTATACCTAAGGGTTTACGTAGATCACAGTACCCGACGGGGTTAGCGAAGGATTTGTTGTTTCATAAAGAACTTTTACAACTGTTCGACCGTCTGGGTTTTGAGTTACTTAATCTCATGATCAAGCACTATTCTCTTTTGGCTAGTGATATCTCTGACTCAGTGTTGAACTTGGACAAAAAAGTAGTCGATGACATTGAATTTATTAGATACAAATATGAATATGCTAGAATACGGTCAAGCATAGACCAACATATGTCGAAGTTACAAAACAATAAAAGTAAAAAACTATTAAGAGATATCAATGCATATAATGAAGGGTTAGCGTACCCTCCACCTCCCCCTTTTCAAGTATGGCAACGAGGTGTCTCTAATGAGCCAGATACCAACGCGACACACCTACAAGGTACATCTCGGAATGATGGTCAAGTGCCTGTTGCTTCTAACATTGGTATTAATGACTCTTCGACTGATTCTGAGGTACCTATATTAAGGAGAAGTGAGAGACTACAGAATGGTCCTTGTGTGTACTATAATAATAATACAAGGGTCTCACAACAACCTGGCCATGCTGAAAGTCAGGATTTTCAGCAGTTCCATCATTCTGGGGCGAGACCAAAACAGCAGAGAAATTTTTACAACAACAAAAGCAAAACCAGATCAGCGATGAACACGAAGTAACCGTGAGGGAGGACACTCGTGGTAATGAGGTAACATATCTCACCGAGTGTTCCTCCGGGTTTTGTAATGTCTCATTCATGGACCCTTTAGATCTTGATGTCAGTAGTAATACTTCGGACATTGATGTCAATTCTATAGTTGAAGTTCATAAGTTTGGTCCGACTATTGTTTACAATGATAATCATGACTTTAAGGTTTTTAATTTTTCAACTTGTCCTATTTCTTCTGATTTGGTTAATTTTTTAGCCAAAGGTTTTACTTATGTCCTGCAACAGCAGCTTGATTTAACTAAAACGATTATAGATCTTAAATTATTTACAAGGAAATTAAATTTTCAGTTACTATTTGGTAATAGTTTGGGGTTGGAAGGAATGCAACTATTTTGCATCCCTTGTATATTTAACCCTCCATTACACCCTGTGGTTCAATCTTTTGAAGCATTATGTGAATTGGATTTTAGAGCACTATCTAGATCAAGGGAGCGATGTAACAACAAGTTAGCAGATGGGAAGGGCGAACAGGATTTGATCAAGTTTATCCATTCACAGAACATTCGGATTTGTAAACCTGATAAAGGAGGGGGCATAGTA
Organism: Protopterus annectens; assembly: GCF_019279795.1. NCBI lineage: Eukaryota > Metazoa > Chordata > Ceratodontiformes > Protopteridae > Protopterus > Protopterus annectens. Next base: position 1,447,366,834 of record NC_056739.1, on the reverse strand, counting down.
GTGTTCGATATAGATAACTACAATGACCGAATCAAAGAATTGCTTAGTGATGAAACATATTCGATAAGTTCTAGATCTGAAGTGAATGGTGCATATAACTTGGTTAAATCTTGTATCAATGACCTTTTTATAGAAGGGCGTATAGATCAACATCTTTTGAATTACATGACTACTTCATTTCCTGTGTTTCCTTCATTGTTTGGAATCCCTAAGATCCATAAGGATCTTATAAATCCGCCTATGAGGCCCTTAGTAGATGGCCGTGGTTCTCCCACATATGCTTGTGCGAAAGTTATTGATTCTTTTTTACAAAAATGTGTTACATCTGAAGTTCAAATCTGTAAAGACTCCTGGTCATTTTTGACAAATGTGAATAAGTTGGAGTATAGTTCTGGTTACAACATGTTGACAATTGATGTAAAGGACTTATACACTTGTATTCCCCATCAAGTAGCGATAGATTGGGTCGCTTTCATGATGAGGAAGCATGAGGTTTCTAGTGACAACATTTCCTTAATTATTGAATTATTGGATTTAATTTTAACTAACAATTATTTTGTTTTCAGTCAACAGTTTTATTTGCAGAAGGTAGGGTTGGCTATGGGGTCGCCTTGTGGGGCCAGCGTAGCCAACCTTGTGATGGCATATTGGGAGTCTGAGTTTGTATTTAAGAATCAATTATATGTAGATAATGTTGTATATTATACAAGATATCCTGATGATATCTTCGTTTTATTAAATGGTGAGGAACAGGTAGCTTCCAGTCTTTTAGAGCTCTTTAATTCTACAACTGAATTTTTAAAATTTACCTCTACCTTTGATAAAGAATCAGTTGCATATTTGGATGTATTAATTAAGAAAAACAATGAAATGAACTGCTTTACAGAGAGAATACATAGAAAAAATACATATTCGAATATGTTTCTCCATTTTTCAAGCTGCCACCCCTTTTTTCAGAAAAGGGCAGTTGTCAAAGGACAACTTGTCAGGGCAGCTCGTATTTCTACTCAAGAAGCTGATTTTAATAAGGAATGTTAATTTTTGAAATCTGCTTTTACACATAGGGGGTATCCTTTAGATTTAATTGAAGATTTAATTCAGAAAGTTAAAACTAAAAGGTTAAATCAAGTTTATGTACCTTTGTTGTCTTTGAAAATTGTTGATGCAGAATTGAATTCCCAATTTAGTGAAACTAATGGTTTGAACACAAGTTCACTAACTTCAAAGGGAGTTCGTGATGGTTTGGTTTGTAGTTTTATTACTACTTTCTGTACACAGAGTTATTCTTGTGTTAACATAATCAAGAAAAATTGGGATCTGTTTAGATCGAATCAAAGTTTATTAAATAAATTGGGGGAAGGAACAAAAATAGTGTTTAAACGTGGGAGGAACTTGAAAGATCTATTAGTGCACAATACAAGCACGCTTGTTAAAATACCAGGGATGGTGAAATGCGAGGCCTGTAATATGTGTAAACACATAGAGACAACTAATTCCTTCACTGTTAATGATTATAGATATAAGTTACGAAGGAAATTTAACTGTAATTCTAGGGAAATAGTATATTTGTCTAGGTGCATGAATTGTCCTGCCTTCTATGTGGGTAAGATGGAGCGGAGGCTCCGCGATAGGATATATGAGCATATTTATGCCATAAATCACAAGAAGGCGGACAATGCCCTAGCCAAACATGTTGCTTTGTATAGTAACCATTATTTTAAATTCCTGGTGATTGATTCTATATCTAGGAATCCTAGAGGAGGTCCATACGCTTTTAGATTACTTGAATTGGAATTGAAATGGCAAATTATGCTAAACGCTTGTAATGTACCTGGTTTAAATGATGCAATTTCTATCCGCAGTTTGCTGAGACTTAGGAGTTTAATTAGATAACATAATATTGTGCATTTGATGAGTATAAATGTTTTATGACCGATGTACTATTTTTCATTTTATTTTAATATATTAGGGTTAGGTAATTTTAAGATGTAATGGTATTTTAATTGTTTAATTGCTTTTTTAATTTTGGCACCTTTTTTTGGCATTTTATTATTTAAATGAGCTGGTCTGTGTGTTTTTTGCATTCTGATGAAGGCTGTTGTTTCAGCTGAAAAGCGCTTCAAACTAATTGGAAGTATTAAAGAGAGTTGGTTGCCAGTTTGTTCGGGCTTTTTTTGTTTTTACAATAGAAACTCTGCACAGCCATCCAATAGTCTATCTTAATAGCAAAAAAAAAATAAAAAAGTAAGTTAGGTGCAACATATTTGATATCTTTCCCACCTACTCTTTTACTACCCCCCCATAAGCATGCTTTGCTGTAAACAACTAATCGAAAACTTAAAGAACATAAAACAAAGAAAAAATAATAAAATAACAAATAACTTAGCAGGCTTGTTTTTGGACAAGATAATAGCATACCCAGGTCCAAAGTCCATCAGTAATTTGAGAACTTTCAGAAGCAGTAGTACTTTATTATCTATTGCCCATTTGCTGCTCAAAATTTCCCATAAGGCCTTCTGTGATTTAAATTATTAGGCAGGCTTTCTGGGCCATCTTTCCACTCGGGTTCATATTAAAACACCAAATGCTGAAAACAGCGAACGGTGTTTCATCGACACATATTTAGCGAAAGCTGAAAATATCGAAACCACAGAACAGTGATTTCTTTCCTAGGGAAAGAAATCGCTGTTCCAACCCCCCCCCCAAAAAAACATTAAACACTTCCAAACACATACATACCCTAACTCTAATTATACCCCCCAAAAAACAGTAAACAACTAAATACACATATGCACGTAACCCAACCATACATCTAATGAAAAAATAAACAGTAAACATTTTAAAACATATGCACTTACCTTAACCCACACCCTAACCTTATAGTCAGTAACTCTCGCACATTTACATAAACAGTTCCGAACACAAACACAATTACCTTAACCCTAATCCTACCCCCTGAAAACAAAAGTAAACAATTGAAGACACATACACACGTAACTCAACCATGCATCTAATGCAAAATAAAAAACAGTAAACCCTTTTATACATATGCACTTACCTTAACCCGCACCCTAACCTTAAGGTCAGTAACTGTTGCACAATCATGCTCGGGAGCTATATCAGACAAGGGACAACACTACACTTCAGAACAGGCAAAGCAATGAAGCAGTCAAGCGACTTCTTTCCCAGGGAAAGAATTTGCTGAACAGCCGCTTCGCTGTTTTGCCTGTTCGCCCTACATGTGTCGACGAAAACGCATTCAACAAAATGCTTTTTCGTCATTCTAATAGAAACACTTTCCACTCTACTGCTCACATCTGAACCCTTGGTAGTTGTTTCTGGTGATGCATAAAGATTATTAAGAGGAAAAGGTCGCCCTGTATTAGTATTTTATTTAAGTTCAGGTACTCATGATTTTTCTCTTAAAAAAATGAAGCTGCCATCATATTCAACATCCTTTTTAAACTGCTTTCAATTACAAAAATTACATATTAAGGTTGTTTTTTTTAAACAGGTCACCAGACATGAGCAGCTCATCTGTTGGCTTCTAAAATAGTTAATGTTGCGTTTTGTTTTTAAACTGGTCGACAGATAAGAGTGGCTTATATGTTGCTTCTAAAGTATATAATACTGGCTTTATATTTTTAAACTTGTCACCGGACATGAGCTGTTCATCTCTTGGTTTATAAAGTAGTTAATGCTGTGTTTTTTTCTTTTAAGCACTGCGAGTTTCATAAACTAGTTTACAAACACTTTGCCCAGATACCAGAAGCTTATCTGTTAGCTGTTGATTTTAAAGAAAATATCTGAACTAGTAATACATTACCATGCACTGTTATAAATCCAGAACTCCAGTTAGCTTGCATTTTTTATCACTATAAGTTACTGGATTGTTATGGTACAACTACTAATTCTAATAAATTAGTTTGATAGCAGCTTATCTGTTATTCTTTGTTAGCAGCTCTAATTTGTTCACTGAAAACTGCTATGAGTGCTGAGTGATAGAATAGTGAAAACAACTTTGTAGATGCATTTGTTGGTGACTTTTAAAAAATTATAATCCAAAAACCAGGCTGAGTATACAAATGATGACTGTATGAACTTCTGCCCTTCTTTGGTTTTTACACTAATTTCCTTGCTTTATATCCTTCCGCCATTACTAGTTCAACAACTATGTCCCTCCCCAGGCATTCCTAATCTAATCTCTAACTGCCATTTCAGTCTATTGTAACCCACACCATGTTCTTTTCCTTTCATTTGTATATGACTATCCTATATCTGTGCTAGCTGTTACACCCATTTCAACCAATGACTTTTTTGGTGACACGCTCCTGGAATAAGCTATTTCTACGATCAATGACTTATGCATGTTCTTACATGTACTGAACATTGTGCAGCCTAACTGTTATTATTTTAAAGTGTGCCCTAAATAGTTTAACACATCACTGGAACAGTCTTGAGTGTCCTATCATTTTGCTTCCCCTACTCTTATGTTGCTGTTCTCTTTAAGCTGTTAGTTAACTCCTATTAGGACTCTGTCTTTCTGACACAACAGAAACTGTGCATGGACATACTCTAGTCTATCTCAATAGCAAAAACAATAAAGAAAGCAAGATAAGTGAAATATATTTGATAGCTTTCCCTCCTACTCTGCTACTGCCATCCCCCATAAAAATGCTCTGCTTTAAAAAACTATTCAGAAACTGAAAGACCACAAAAAAAATAAATAAATAAAACATAAAAACAGCAAATAACTTACCAGGCTTACTGATAGGCTTTGGATGACAGCAGCATACCAGGTCCAAAATTCAACACACTTCGTTCACCCTCCCTACAGTCAGACTCACTCTGCTCCCCATACCCTACCCCCAATTCCCACACACCCCCTATACTTACATTTAAAATAAACAAAACTCCTCCCCCTCCTCCTTATCACCCAATCTTAACCTATCTAATTAACCACTTCCTTTCATCCCCACTTAAAGCTACATCTCACAATTTATTTTAGCAATCTCATTCCTCCCATAATTAACTAACTCCACCCCTTAAACATTTTTTACCTTCACAAATCTTCCGTCTTTTCTCTAAAATGGAATTCCACTATCCAGCCTGATTTCAGCAAATCTGTCTTACATTAACTCTTCCCCTACTAAAAAAACATCACATCAATCAATACTCAAAACATGAATACCATCAACAATTCTATTACATCCAATACTAGCCTTGAGAAACAGATAAATAGCTAATCTAATATATTTGCCAGCTTACTACACTCAAATGCTCCATCTCACAAAATATAACCTTCTACACTCCTCAAATAGCTATAAAATAAATTCTAAAACTTAAACAAAAATGAGTACCTTATTTTAAAAACTGCCATTTCTCACACACCTCATGTTTAACCCAATGTGGTAAAATTCACCCAAACCCTGGACCTAAGTCAGCATCCCCTAGCCATCATACACCCTCATCCAATACACTACGTCTAGTTATCATAGAACTGCTTAGCATGTGTAATAAATTAACTGATCTCCATGCATGGTAATCCCAGTATACTCCCAACATACTTGCAGCCAGAGATACATGGCAACGAGATCCCCATTCTGTTATCACCACTGTACTGCTCTTACATCCCTTAACTGGCTAAAATCCCCCAGCAACTCAAATACCTATCACTGACAATCACCCATAAAATTATTTATAACTCTGAATCATGTCCTGCCATAAGTACCTTACTCCAAACATATATACCAGCTGAGCTCTACGCTCTGAAAACAAACAACTCCTAGCACTTCATAAACCAAACAAAACTCGGAGACAATCCTTATATTCTTATTCAGTAACCAAATTATGGAGTGCACTACCCCTTGACATTAGAACACTGTAACCACAAAAAGTTCAAATTCAAACAAATGGAACACCTATTATTGGCTAACACTTGTTCCTATTCAAACCCTAGCTAATTTTATCTGTTCCATCATTCAGCACCTAACTCTTACAGTCCACGTTCCCTTTCCCTCTCATCCACCTACTCCTACCATCCTTCTTCTTGCATCCTAGTTACCCCCACCCACCATTATTTCACCCCTTTCTATCTTGTCTTTTAACTTCTGTCACATACGTTGCACTTTTCTTGTTTTAAGGCTCTATCCAAAAACTGACTACATATCTTTAAAATGTTACTTACTTTCCTCCCTAACTCTTTAATTTCTCTCTCTGTCTAATATTTTCTACAGTTCAGACCACTAACAATGTGACTTTCACTCTCTTTTCTCTCACTAAAACATTCCCACTGTACAAACTCTCAACGATCACTTGTGCAACTTTCTTATTTTAACTTATGTACAGCAGCCTCTGCTTCACATGTATGAACATATGTCTGAATACAAATATGAAATCTACTGTATCAGTATAAAAGATACTGTGCATCTCAAACATTCATGCTAACGTTTTACAAGTACACCCTGCATGTTGTTTTTATACGTGATGTTAGTATTCTGAATGTTCAAGACAATACTTATGCATTATTGGTTTTATTGTCTCATTATTGTTAATTTTTTTCTCTGTATTGTTTTGGAGCTTTTCTCTATGGGCCTCCACTGAAAATAGGTTTCCTACACAGTCAGACTTTTCCAGTAACCAAATGTCAAATAAATAAATAAATTAAAAATGTATAAATAAAAGAAATATACAAAAGACATTTCTTGGAGCAAGTAACTGTTACCAGCTAAGAACCTAACTGTGGTTGTCCACAGCCTGATTTCACTACATCTTGGATTCTGCAACTTCCTATACCTATGGCTGCCGAACTACAAATCTAACTGCTTGCAATTCGTACAAATTCAGCTGATTGGTTAGCAAAAGGCATGCCCCATTACCATCATTTACACTAGTATGTTAAAAGCTTCATTAGCTGTTTCTCTGGTATTGCATCATCTACAAAGTTTTAGCCCTTACTTATCTAGCTCTATACAGCAATGAACCTCCCTGACTGGTAAAGCTTCTTCTGAGATACCATCCCACCCATGTCCTCTGCTCATTCACCTGGGGTCTGCTAATGCTTCTTAGGTTGTCATTTGAGTCTTCTGTGATTTATGTTTCCCGTACAAGGCTCAAACCTTTAGAACTTGCTATCTAGGCGGCTTCATGATTCACAATGCACAATAACTCAAGAGGTTATTTAAGCTCCATTGGGCATTGTACATTTTGTGCTTTCCTTCAGTGACCTTTTGTTGTTTTCTTTTTCTTCAGTCTTTGCATGGCATAATAGAAATGAACATGGACTTGACATCAAAATGAAAGACATAGACCATAGACCATGTTTATAACATGCAGAATAGGACTATTTTAAACTAAAATACACCATATTTTAGTTTTGAGTACATGACACTGTAGATTTGAATGGAGAACAGTAGGACATAAAATACATTTGTTTCACTAATGGCAATCAGAAGAAGAAATTGTGGCAATTGCATTTATAAACCTTCACTGTCAGCATTGGCCTGTGCATCTTTGCAGCTTATGAACTCTGAAGTAGTATATAACAGATATTATTCTCCAATTGGAATGTGGTGCATTGAAGTGGTAACGATGATTTCAGTGGATTTACTTTAATAAGTTATACACCAACTGCTTCAATTTCACCCACTCACTGCTGATCACTGAAGTCATGGTATACTTGCAATCTGCAAGCAAATGAACAATGACTAGGTATATGATAGGCTTTTCCAGTGTGCAATGAAATAAAGATCCTGTAACCAATGAGTAGACAATGACAACTCTGCATTTAAAGACAGCTGTACACTAATTGTTTGTACAGAAAAACAGATTAACACACATGGCCAGAGCTAAGATCCTTTTAAGTTTAAAAGGAATGTTTAATGATCGTCACCCAGCTATATCTCTTTCTAATGTCACCAATATTAATATCAAAATTTTACTCTAGTAACCACACTGCAGTTGGTAATTACCTTTTCTTTATTTATCAGTAACTTTTCCACAAAATAATGTGGCTTACAGTGAGAATTTGATTGGTATCTAACGTCAGTCAGGAAATAACTAGTTTCACAGCAAAGAAAGGGTTAAAGCTCCCATTCTTCTATACGACACCATGGAGACATAATCACCTACTAATATTTCTAGTCCAGGGAACCCACGTAATCATTTGAAAAATTGTGTTGACCAAAAAAATTTGGATTTTCCCAGTTTTCAAAAACCGATGTTTTTGTTCCTGTTGTGACATGTCTCCTAAGGGGTGGCTCAAGTCCTGTGCCATCTTACTTAATTTTATCAATTCTTAGGTCACTGCACCTCATGGCTAGAACAAACCCAACTACAATATCCTCATCCGAAGAAAGAAAGCTTCATACAAGTATGCATATTCAATCATCTGGCCATAGCTCTAATGATTGGAACCCATAATCCAGAGCTGGGGATTAAGTTTTCAGTGTACAATATATTTCAGTGCAGTTCAAACAGGGTGGTTAGATACAATACATTTTAAATCTAAGGCAATTACCACATGTAAAATTACTTATTTTTTTAACCTAGTATGCTTTTACACATTTAGAAACAATAGCAATAAACATGTTTATGTTATGCTCCCTTCCCCTATCTCCACAGTATCCTGCTTACTAACACCACTTCCAGGAAGCAATTGACCAAATTATTCTGTAGTGTGAAATCCAGGGGAGAGCCCTACAGTCCATTTGTTCTTACCTGGGAAGCCCAATCACCCTATTCATTCCCTAGTAGGGAGAGTCAGGTGGCAGGAAGAAAGCTAGATAGCAGATCATGTGGAGCAGCTTACGCATGGAGTTTCATCCCCATAGTGGCTCCCTTGTGCTCTACAATGCTACCCAATCTCAATGTGTCATACATGCCTACACACACACACACACACACACACACACACACACACACACACACACACACACACACACACACACACGCACACACACACACATACACACACACACACACACACACACACACACACACACACACACACACACACACACACACACACACACATACATGCCTGCACATGCACACTCTGAACACACAGACACACAAACACACATGTGTGCATGCACATGCACACACATGCACATACACATGCGCGCATGCACGCAAACACACACACACACACACACACACACACACACACACACGCGCGCGCACACACACACACACACACACACACACACAGATATGCCTGGATGGCACTGCGCACAGCTCCATTTGGCACTGCAGGCTTGTGCTGCCACTAACTGCCATTCTAGAAGTGAGGCAGATTCATGTTCCTCCCTGCAGGATGGAAGAGTTGCCAGCAGCCACTTATTCTTAACTTCCCTACCCTGTCTGACCACTTCCACTCATCTTCCCCATCACATCTCCTCCAGAAACTGTTCCACTAGTCAAACACTTCATCCCTTTGTACTTTTTGGGCAGGTGATAATAGAAATATAATTTTAAACCACCTAATGCTTTCTAGCACATTCATTGGAAGAAATTAATTATTTTAATCCACTTTAAGAGAGATGGGTTTTACCATATCTAGTTCTGTTAAACAAAGAGTAACAGATTTTAAATGAATAAAAAGTGCTCTTGTCAAATTAAATTTCTGCAACTAAAATTTAAACATCCGCTTTCCTTAAACCGAAATTTCTTGAAGTATCTTTTTTTTCACAAGTGCAACAAAAAACATCAGAACAAAATTGTACTATAGCATTAACATCATGAACAGCAAAGCTCTAATGAAGTCACTTTGCTTCTAAACATTATTAAAAAGTTCAGACAACTTAACTCTACAGGATGCAATTTTTATGCAGTCAAATATGGGTTTATGATTAAAGATGGTAACTCATAATTTTAACTGTTATATTTATTTAAGGAGGACACAACATCCATTTATAAATTGAATCAGCTCTGGTAGGACCACCAATATATATATCTCAAACAAGACACAGTATACAGTAAATAAACATGCTGTACATACGACATATTAACCACTTCTAAATTGAATCAGCCATGTACTTCTGTTTGAACAGAACATAATTTACAGTATGGAAACATGCTGCAACTGTTTCTGAATATCTAGATTTGTTAATGTGACCTGTACTTAATATGCCTATTCATGCTAGCTATCATGTAAACAACAGTGATCTGGAGATAAAAATAGGTTTCATATGCTATCACAAACTTGGCTGGCATTTCTCAAACAGTTTGTTACAAAATAAACAAATGCATCACCACATACTGATAATCACACACACACACACACACACACACACACACACACACACACACACACACACACACACACACACACACACACACACACACACACACACACACACATCCATACACTTTGTCAGTGTACTAGTATGTATGCTGTCCAGAAATATCACATTCTGTGCAACAAAATGGTTAACATTCATCTAAATTGTACAAAGATACACAGTATGCAGTTAACATAGTCTAAATAGGCATAATGGGTCTCTGTACTCCACAGATAGCTAAGTAGTGAATATTACCATTTTAAGGCAGTTCATTTTTGGAATTATAACCATGTGAATGCAAGAGTGGTTGAAATGTATCCATTTAGTGTGGCAAAGGCCATATATGGAAAAAAAATGTGTCTATATCATAACATCGACATCTTAGGTTGTCAAGTCCTAAAACATCGACACCTAACCATCGAAAGCTTACAGTAGTGAACGGCCACATAATCAAATTCTTTCCTCAGGAAAGAATTTGCGTGGCCATCCTTAAACAAGATAAACAAACACACCCAAACATAGTGGGAGATTCTCCTCCCACACCCCCCTAACTAAATATACCAACTTCGAGATCGCTCTACATTGGGGAAAGGGCAAATATCCGATAATGGCTATGTGAATTCTTTCTCGAGGAAAGAATTTGATTATGTGGCCATTTGCTATTGCAAGCTTTCGACACTTAGATGGTGATGTTTAAGCATTCGACAACCTATGCTGTCGATAATACAATAGGAACTCAAAAAAATGAGTCAAAGCACGTGAATATTGTATAGTATTCGCAGGTATACACTTTGCGTCTGCAGAATCATATCTTGGTCATTTAATAACCTGCACAATTCCCCAAATTGATAGCACCTAAACCTGAAGGTGTAGAGCAAAAAAAATGTGTATTTTTTTTCCTGAAACTGTAGCATGCTGCTTGCTATATATGCACAGACAGCCTGCAACAATTAAATCACCACACAGTGAATGCTTCAGTGTTTAATCCCTGACCTCAAATGCAGAACTGCATTAATTCTGAAACCACACTATCCATGTGGCATCACAAAACAATAGCAGTACTGCAGTCTCACACACAGGCACCTGACAATTTTGCCCCACTGTGTGCACCCAGGGCAGTATCTCCCATCACTCTACCCTAGTTATAGCTCAGCACATCTACGTAATCGTTGCACAGCTAAGTGTCACTGCATGGCATCAGTGGAAGGCAGTATTCCAACCAAGACATGCACTGCTTATGTGCTGCTGTATGTGCTTGGAGGTATGAAAGTGGTGGCCCTAGCCATGTGGTGCAATTGTAGTCACCCTAGCCATGTGGTGCAATTGTAGTCACCCTAGCCATGTGGTGCAATTGTAGTCACCCTAGCCATGTGGTGCAATTGTTCAACTGTCCTAGCACACACAGAAATACACACAGGTAAGTGTCAGACACAGTCCATAAAGTGGTTACATGCTACACTGCATAATCTCATGAGAACAGAAAACATGAATCCACTTCACTGTATTTCAGTATAAAGCAGTGCTTGTAGCAATTTGACTGCACACATTACCATATTCCTTCAGGGTAGGTGTTAGTATTTTGGGAGCCCCCAGCAAATGTCAACTTGGTGGCTCCTAGGCACTTTCAATATAAGTATCGTCTTGGCACTGCCATCCCTCCTAAGCAACCTTTTATTGCATACTGCAAACTTTTAGGATTAGTACACACAGACTGATTTGTAGCTACAATGTTCTTACATTACAGCAGGCTGTGTACTACACTATGTTGGCAACAATGACACATTATAACAAGTCTATGAACGGGGCTGGACTTAGGTGAAATGGTGCCCTAGTCACTGCCTACTGTTTCAGCTCCAGCCCCCCCCCCCCACATATTCTCCAGTGCTCACCATACAATGCACATTACTTTTTTTCTTCCTTTTCTCACATTTTGCCTTACTCTTCAGCTTTTTCAAGAAGACATAGCCTTTTGTACACTCTGATGTACATTTTAAAGTTTTTTTTTCTTTTTACACAGCCTTTTCATCCAATGATAGCCTGAACAGAAATTATGATTAAGGAAAAAAACTTTAGTGTTCAGCTTTCATTTTCCTTGCATCCTTTAAACATAGCTTTCTTGACCAAGACAGCACAGTGATAAACATTTAGGAAATAGCTCAGTTAAGTCAGTGCCCCCCAAAGCCATAGGGGTTACAGATTCTCTGGGGTGCCTTTTAGAGTAGTTTCCTAACCTTTTAGTCCAAACAAAAATCATGAGTAAGAAAAGAATTTCAGTCTTTTTTTTTCTTTCAAGGAAGACCCAAGTTGTGCCCAAGGCTTAATGCTTAAAGCTGACAAAATAGTAGCTCAAAATAAACTAACAAGACAATTGCTGTAAGGATACACAGACTCAGGTCCTATCTGTGAATATTGTCGGCCGCCTTGACCCCTCAGAAAAGACAATATGTAATTGCTGCAGTCATATATTTCAAGTGACTGCTGACATACATATACATGGCAGGGGTGTAGTTAGGATTTTCAAATTTGTACTCACAGCTCTCAAACTGCTACCCCCCTCCCCAGCCAAGCTACGGCCATTCTCGTAATTCACGGTTCACTTTTTTAGTGTCGATGAAGAGGCATTCGCTGTAATGCCTCTTCAGTAATATAATATAGATTCACTCAAACTCGGTTCCTTGAATTGAAATGAACAGTCAGTTCTTTGAAAAAAGGAGCATGGTAGTTGGGGTAGAGGATTCATGCTTTTGTTTTCTGTAGCTAAGGTACAGGTTTTGAGCTTCAATAAATTACTAAGCACCTGCTACCCCTAACTAGGGTGTTTCATTCACACACATACCCCTACCTACCTCTTAGTGCAAGAAATATGGACATAGCCTAAAATAAACAGGGACAGATATTAAATAATGCTCTTGTGAACTTAGAAAGTTGCTAGAATAATATGATTTTTGCTAGTATGAGAAAGTTGCTAGAATAACAGGATTTGTGCTAGTATGAATTTTTCTAAAGGACATGAAGTCTGAAACTCAAATGTCTGTCATTATTTAGCAACTTCAGCCTTCAATGATTTTCTAGAAAATCACAAAATTTATGAGGAACAGACAAAAAATATGGGGCAATAATCTGGACATTCTACAAAATTTGGACAGTTGAGAGGTATGCTACCTACCTACCTCATACACACACACACACACACACACACACACACACACACACACACACACACACACACACACACACACAAATACCTCTCAACCTCTTAGAGCAACAAACTCATAAATAAAACTGAGGCAAAGGCCCAAAAATAAGGAAATTTTTTTAAATATTGCTCTTATAAACTTAGAAAGATAATAGACTAGTAGTAGGTCTTGCATTAGTACGAATTTTCTGAAAGGTATGAAATTTGAAACTCAAATGTCTGCCATTATTTTCTAACTTCAGTCTTTAATGATTTGCCACTAATTTGCCAGAAAACTGCAATTTTATGAAAAACAGACCAAAAATGTGATGCAAAAATATAAAATTGCCAGACAATACAGCTGGGAACCTGTCAAAGAAGGGACACCATTTTAATATGAGCACTGTTAACTTGAGCAGCTGACAAAATTAGAGAATCTACATGCATTTCTGAAATAAAAGTAATGTATAACTCTGATCATTACAGTTATTTATAATAGTAAACCCTCCACGTTTTCTTCCAAAATTGCTATTGTGCGGACAGATTATTAGGGGGAGAGCAACATTTTGAGACAAAATTGGGGACAGTTGAGAGGTTTGGATATTCCTAATTCTATAAAGTGATTGATTTGCACATACCTCTCAACCTCTTTATGCAGACAATCTGGACAAGGCCAAATATATTGGGGGAACATACAAACAGTACTAAAAATTGATCTTGTATAAACTTAAGACAGTTGATAGAATATCGGGTCTTGCTTTAGTATGCATTTTTCTGAAGATTATGACATCTGAAACTTAATGTCAGTCATTATTTAGGGACTTCATTCCTAAATGATTTGCCAGAAAAGTTTTATTTTGCATTTTACAGCAGGAACACCAATAAATATCTGCTAAACAAAGCAATGCAGTCTCACAATGAAACTAGACTTAGGATTAAAACTTCTCTGCCCTTGAAACTCACATTCATTGAAACAGCATTGAAACCCACATTCAAAGAAAATACATTTTGCCAGTGGCAGATAAAGATTAACTTTGGGCTGTTTTCAAATCATAGGCCCCTTGCACGTGAAACATACACGTGCTCTTTGATACACCTTCCTGACTGTATTAAATTATATTCCTTGTACAATACAGTATAGTTGTTAGAGAGCATTTTAAATTTATTGTTTTGAACTTTTTCCAGTAAACAATGAAACAAAATGCATGCACCAATAATGACAAAACAGCCCAATTCATAACATTTCCATTATAAAAGTCTACTCAAACTTCTACAGTCCACCAGTATCAGTAAATAAAAGCCATCTACATAATTCCACATTAAAGAAATCTGTAACTAATGAAGAGGCTGCTGCTAGCAAACAACTTTATATTTCATGGTTTCATCTACAAATAAAGTGCCTGTTGCCCTTGAGGAATAAATTGCCTATGTTGCATTAAAAACAATGATACGCTAGTAATATTGCAATAGAGAATGGATGGCAAACTGATAACAGGTTCATAGTTACTACTAGATATCTTCGCCAAAATGGACTACAGCAAACACCCCCCTTTACAACACAGTACAGTATCAGCAATGCATCTACCTACTGTGGGAGAAGAACCCACAGCCTTCTGCATCAAAAGCAAGTACACTACCTGTTGTGCTATTAACAATACAAGCTGTTTCAGCATAAGCAGCACTAAACTTTATTTCCCCTGCAGCTCTCAGCTCCTTGTAAAATGTCGACACTCAGCTGTATCTCCGAACTTTGCAGCACAAAAAATCTGGAAAAAGCCAACATTTATTGGTGGTGGGGGGGGGGGGCAAAAGCCCAAACTCCAGGGACACATTTTAAACATTGCTTGTATAATTTTGGAAAGTTGCTAGAATAAAATGCTGCGTTATCACCATGCATGTCTTGAACTCAGAACCATATGCACTACAGTCAGTGCAAAATACCACTATGCTAAATCAGCAGTTTGAAAAATAGGAAGACTGAAACTTAATGGCTATCATTTAGATAGCGCTCAACCTCTTAGCATAAAAAACCTGGACAAACAAAGGCAATAATGAGGGAATACAAAGTCAGTTCTCACTTCACACCTTAGCACAAAAAACCTAGACAAACAACAAAAACAATAATGGGGGAAATACAACTTCAGTTCTCACTTCTCACCATAGCTCACAACTGTTAGAAAAACAAATCTGAACAAAGTTCAGAAATGGTGGTGGTTAGGGACTTTAGGCTCTTCTTACCCTGAAGCAAAGGTACAAAGTTTGAACCTGAGCACCTATAGCCAACAGGTGTATTATGGGAGGGCATTTACACACACACACACCCCTTACCTGATAATCTGTCTGTGATAGTCACAATGATACACACACACACACACACACACACACACACACACACACACACACACACACACACACTCCTACCCCTTACCTGAACACACACACACACTCCTACCCCTTACCTGATAATCTGTCTGTGATCACCACAATGATACTCCATTTGCAATTGCCTTCCACTCACTGCAACCTCATATTTCCTGCTTGCAGTGATAATCCATGTCTTCCACTCACTGCTGCATATTTCCCGCTCGCAGCCAGCCGGACATGACATGAGCACAATTCTGACTGGCTGGTATGTTCCTTAAAGGAGCCAACGCTCTTTAAAAAAGAAAAAAATATGTACTTTTTTTTTAAAAAAAGCTACCCCCTCTTCTAAATAAGTTGTACTGAAATCAGTACAGTGCGTATGCCTCCCAACGTCCCTGATACATGGCATGGTTTCTCACCCATAACTCCCAAAGTCAGTCACTTGTATAACTACTTGATGTGTGAATGTGAGGAAAGTGAAAAACATAATGATTATAGTAATGTATTCTACATTGTTGCTGCTTGACAATAGACACTGCCCCTATACAAGCTACAGCGGCCTTCTTTGTACTCCTCGGAGATTTCTGAGTAAAGTAAAAGGAACAATGATCACACTGTCTCCAGCCCAAATATAAGCTATAAAGACCTTCTGTGCAAACCTGTAAGGTTTGACTGTAATGAAAATTAAAGAAGTAATAACCATACAATCCTAAGGCAACCCCCCCCCACACACACACACACACACACACACACACACACACGCGCGCGCGCGTAACCTCAGCAACGTTCTGTACACACACACATCTCAGTAGGGCTTGTTTTAAAATGGATGCAGATGGGAGGAGAGGCCATTATCAGCTTCAGCTTTGTCCTAAGAGGGTTCTATCTCAGCCCTGTTCAGGTTAAAGAGTCTAATTAGAAAATTAATACATTTTTTCTCCTCCTTTTTACCCAACCAGGATGATTAAGAGAGCCTCTCTGTATCCATTTATACAGTCTGAGGAGTGGGGGCTACTAGACTCCTTGAAGATCTAAGTGTCTGCATGTTCTGTGATACATTTTATGTATGTGTCCTGGCATTATTGGGTCTGTGATATTTTTACATATAAATACACACGCATGCAATCCATAGCAATACTAGTTTTGAACTTATTTCAGCAAATAGCAATACATTATACAACACCGGTACTGCCACACCAGATCAGTGACTGATGTTCAGAATTACCAAACAGCAAGTCATTTTTATTTACTTTATTGTAAAGTAATGCATACCCGTTTCTGTCCCTGATTTCAGAGGCCTTTCTTCATTTTGCCTCATACTTTTGCTCTGTGCTTTGTAAAAAATTGATTTGCCAGTAAATCATTCAGGATTACAGACAGGCAGTCAATAAATCCAGACATCAGAGTTTTATACTTATTATCCAAAAATGTATGTTGATACAAAAGCGTTATTCTATTAACTTTTTAAATGAATTAGAATAATATTTAAAACATGATCCTGATATCTGGCATTGCACAAAATTCTTCAGCAAAGAAGTTGAGAGTTATAGTATCTGGTGTTCTGCCAGTATTTCTAAAACTCTCTGAAAGAGAAAAACCATCATGCAGTAAGATCAATCACTTTGGGCTGCTGATCTCTTGGGTCTATATCACGTTTTCGAACTCTTAAAAGTTCGAGCATCATATGGTTGACACCATATGACTGAACTTTTAAAAGTTCCAGCGTATAAATGGAGATCTCCGTACAGAGCGGAATGGGAAAAATTCCCTTTTCTGCACTGTAGTGAGATCTCGGAGTTGGTATATTTAAAGAGCATGGGGTGTGGGGGGTGCATGGGGGGGCTTGCCCACCTGCTTATAATGCTCAGGTAGGTTTTTTCTTTGATTATTTTTTTTTATTACATTTTTGAACTTTTGAAAGTTCAATCATATGGTGTCGACCATATGATGTCCGAACTTTTAAAAGTTTGATTATGTAATATAGACGCAATCTCTTTCGTGCTTAGCAGCATTAATCTAACAGTGTCATATCACAGCCCTGTTTAGGTTAAAGAGCATAATCTGGAAATTAGTAAATTTTCCCCTCATTTTTGCACAACCAACAGCAGCTTTTGTAGGGTCCCCACACAGTGAAGAATGATTAAGGGCCCCCCCTGCAGCCACAGATATTGTAGGTACCTAAATCTGGCTATTTTGTAAGAATGTCCTCTAGCAGGGTTTAACTAAGCCAAGGGTACTAGGTCAATGGTAAAATATCTAATAGAACTGGGAAGCCTGTTACTTGATAAAACAGTGTTAACTATAACCAGAGATAGCTTTCAATTTTAAAGGAGAATTAAATAAGAGTTATTATTACCCCCTGGTTTATTAAGCATATAAGATTGCTGTACCAGCTTTTGTTGGTTTACCAGACGTTACAAAATATCAAGATAAGATAACTTGCTGTTGTTGGGACCCCCAGCGACTGGAGAGTTCACTGGTACCTAAAGTTGGCTATGCATGCCTCAGCAGGACCACACTGATTGCTGCACAAAATTACGTAGTTATTAAATAATGTTTTTAAATTGTTTTATATATATTTATTTGTAATTAATATATACACTTTTATATTTTTTTATGTAAAATGTAAGTAATGTAGGTGTTTAATGTCGACAGAAATACAAACACTCACAAAAATATAACACAAAAGAACAGGTCTCATCATACTGGTTTGCAGCTTCTCTCTCTGCCGTGAAAGTTGAAGACTTCACTCATCAATATAATGAGGCAGGGCCTTCAGGAGGAACATAAATCAAATGTTTTTGCAGAATGCAATTAATATTATGCTTCTGACCTGTTAGACTTTGACATGTATTTTAGCTTCTGCAAGTTTTTTCTTACAACAGGCACTGCAAGAGTTCCTGAAATTGTATAAATGAAATATCAGTGGTGTGTCAGCCTTAATGAGCCTGCGTTCTGCCAAACAAATAAAAAGAATATATTTTCCCATCTCCGTGAAAGTGGAAGGATAATTGAGAGGAGTATGTTATCGTAAGTAATACTCCTGTAAAAAGGAACTAGGGGCACAGTTTTAATCCCTGAAACAGCAATGTTTACAAAAAGAGCATTCAGGATGTACTAAAATGTAAATATTTTTTGTGACAAATTGATTTCAAAATAAGGAGGATGAAATTTATGTTTATACTCAGAACTAGTAACAGTTTAGGAATATTTACCAAATTATGATATAAGCTAAACAGCGGTAGTTATTGTGTGACATGCCTTTAAACTTAAGCCAAAAGTTACATTCAAAAAATATAACACTTTCACTTGTTAGAAAATATATGCAGTACATATAAGGAACCTTTGTATGTCCTTTTATTTGTATATACATATATTCTTTCATCTTTGACCAGGCACTCCCTAGTATACAGTGAATAACATGGGGGACAATCCTTATGTTTCTGTGCTGTTAAATTTGTGCCTAAAAAGACTGCATCATATGGCATAGAATTTAACAAATAACTTCCTTTGCACTTATCTTCAGACCAGCAGTCATACAGATATGGAAAAGCATACCATGCTGCCGTGCAAGATGCCATTACATTTGCTGATAAAGATTTGGTAAATACTTGTGACACTGAAGATAACAAAGATAGCAATGCATCTTTTGAGAAATAGCTGTAGCTATGACATAACGCAAATGATAACACCTGCAGCAAATTATATCTGTCCTTCAAAAGAAAATGGATACATACTTTGCAGCAGACTTTGATCAATCTGTGAGACAGCGCACCCTATGAAAATGGGCTGCACAGCCTCTCAAGGCTGTTATAAAGAGGTAGCATGCCCTGCAGACACTCTTATTCAGTTTTCTGCATTTATAAAATAGACTGAGCTCTGAGAGTTGGCAGATGTTGTAGACAGTTTAGTTACATTATATCTACAAAGAATTTGAAAGAGAAACCACTGTACCAAGTTTTTACGTAAACAAGTTTGGCATTTGCTTAAATGTAATGTTATTCTATGGCAAGTGCAGTTGTTTGCAGGGTTAACACAAATGACTGTGGAATAATCGGGCAGATTTCCTATATCTAGAACTTGAACTGTTACTACTATGTGAAATGCCCTTAGCTTTCATCTTCACTCCTCTGTTACATGCTTACTGCTGGCACCTTTTTTTTTACTATGTCTTTTTTCAAAAGTATGCATCTCTACTATTATGTCATATGACCAGAGAATGCACATCAAGTATTTTGTGATATATTTGGGGGCCCGCATCTGAAATATATACTGTGTTAACTAACAGCCATAATATCTTAAAAGTGAACAAAAAATAACACTTTTTTTGGACAGTAAATAAGACAGTGCTGATACATGTTGGATAAGCAAAGATTATGGCAATGCAAAAATAATATAAAAATGTTCAGCAGAATACTTGAAGAAACCTAAGCTAGATAAAAAATGAGCTGAATCTAGCTTGTGCAGTATTGAACATTTATTGTTAAAATATCATAAAAATATTGTCAGAATTCAAATAACAATATAGATTAATGTTCACAGAAAAATCTCAAAGCAAGAATTATTGTCTGGTTTCAGCTCCAGATATGTAATGTATCTATATATCTGTCTGTGTCTGTCTGTCTGTCTAGCTCTCTATCTTTACCTAATCAATTCTGTTCCCAGAGAAAAGCAGGTTTTCTACATTCCAAACCCAACATGTTATGTAGCAGTTTCCCAGGAACCAGGGTTAATTATAACAGTAATTTCCTACACACTGAAAAACAGCAGCAGGACAAAAAACAGACAACCTTACTTTTAACTTCATAATTCTGTACTCAGAGGTTCTTTGATATTCTTGCAATTAGGTCCTCTCTATAGCTAGACAAAAGTTACACTTTAAATTTTAATTACAAGTGACACACATATTTTCTTTTAGTCTTTCTCTCATTACATAATACAAGTAAAATATTATTTTCCAGTCACTGTTAAGACATCTCAATATGTAATTTTACAGCGCAGATTATATTACATATTTTACAAAACTTAATAAATATAGCTAACAAATGTGCCAACAGTCTGAAATAAAAAAGAGAAAAAAATGACATATTTTAAATAATTTTAACCAGTCTGACACTACCTAGCCTTAAAGCATTCAGACTCTCTGTGTGGGGGACATATATTTCTTTCTTAATGACAATTTTATCTGCAAAAATAACTTTACCTCCTGCTGAAACAACAGAAGAAGTTCAGAGGTGCTAGATATTCAGAGACAATTATAGATGATATATAAGGACTAATGATTTTAGAGAACTGATAAATTATTATTCTGATTTTAAAAAGGGGAAAAGAACTACTGGCCAGTTAACATTGTCTTGTTATGACAAATACAGCAAATCTTTTTTTTTTTACACATGAAACATTTTTACTGAATTATCACTAATGGCATAGGCAACCGTACATTTATATAAATGAAAACAAACCATATTGGCATAATTCAGTTGCAAACAGTATACATCACACATAATCTCCTATACAGTCATTTTCAATCAAACATTACATAGCTCATTCAATTATTGTCCTCCCTTAAGCCTCATTCTTGCTCCAAAACAATATTCTGCATGTATTGTTCCCACAATTCCCATTTTTTGATGTAATTTGTTCATATTCTTTTCTACAGATCTCACTTCTAGTACAGTTGGTTTAGACTTTGATTTCCATTTTCTAGTAATTTTGTTTTTGGCAGCCAACAGAATTAAACTACATTCTGATTCTGTATATGGCATCTGAGAACCATATTATGTGGGAACTGTTGATAGAGAAGGTAGCCAATACAAATATTAAAAAAACAGAGTTGAAGGACTTCACCCACACTGCACCTTATCATGTCTGGGGCTTTGTCCATGAGGTTTGCATTCTCACACAGAAAAATAATGCCAGTCAGTTAAACATATTCAAGAAACAATGCCATTACATTTGGAAAGTAAACCATGTGATCATTTAGCAGTTCCAACGTAGAAATTAGTAGCACCATTTTTCTCACTTATTCTTTGAACAAATATCACATACTGGAAAATAAAAGTATCAATCAGTGTTTTAATAAATATGTTTTTTATTTAAAATACATTTTTGCAATTTTTGTGCTATGTTTGCAAAGAAACAAGATAGCTGAATGTCGGCAGCATGCCTTTCCTAGTCACAGTTCTTAGGCAACAAAGTGTAGGACTCGGACTTTAAGGAAGACAAACAATTTAAGGGTAATCTTAGAGTAGGATTATATAAGTAAGGTGGGTCGCAACCCCTGCATAAGGATGCACATGGTCCTACCATGTAGAAATGTGGAAATGTTGCTTTGTAATTCTTCCCCTTCTTTTTTATCCTAATTATAGTACTCATCAAAATGTCACATTAACTGTTTTTCAATTAGTTGATATTCTACAAAGAGCAATTTGCAGTGATCAGTACTTGACACAGGCACCAACGACAGGACAGATAATAATAAAACTTAGTTTAACGATAAGCAGAGTCTAATTGGTAAGGAAATATTAAACTTTTCTTGGGAATACTGGAATTTTGGGCAACTTTTTTGTTTTTTAAGTTTTTATCAGTGATTTATTTTTTTATTTTTTTTATTTTGATGGGTAGGTCATGCTGAGCATTTCTAAGCACTTCTAGCATTTCCTGGTAACCTGTCTGAAATTCTTTCAGGTACGAAAGAGGTTATAGAAGGAAAGCAATAGTCATCTTAACGTTTTCAAAGCAAGCCTAGATGTGGCAGAAACCAGACCATAATTTAATGGTAAAAACAAACACATTGCTGCAGGCATCAGTGAATCGCGTATTTGTACAAGTCACCAGAGATGAAGGCTTCTAATACCGTAAATATGATTTTAAGAGAAGGTAAGTTTTACCACATGACACAGAGAAGCAAATTTGAATTTTGTTGCAAATATTTTATACCAACATACTCTCCAAGAAGATCAACATAGAGAGAATGCTGACATGTTTTCTCAGATGTAAAGTATGTAAATATGTTAACTAATTGTTTGCTGCCTCTCCGCCACCCAGACACCCACAGACACACACATATGGACACATGTATATATATATATATAGGGTTCATATTAAATGATTGAAGACACATTCTTTCGGATGTGTTTTGACCGAACCTGAAAGCACGAAAAGGCAAAATAGCAAAACGGCATATAAGCGAATTCTTTCCCTGGGAAAAAATCGCTTGGCTGCTTCTGTTACTTTTCCATTTTCGTAACTGTAGTGCAATCTCAGAGTTGGTATATCTAAGTAGGGGGGGGTGGGAGGGTGAAGCCCCCCCCCACTTTATGTAATGTTTTACATTTTTTTTTTTTTTTTTGTGGAACAGTGATTTTTTTTTTCCCCTTGGAAAAAAATCGCTGTTCT